>NW_027480573.1:900000-1083511 GCF_051401765.1 Calliopsis andreniformis
GATTGAGAATTGAGAATTGAGGATGAGGACTGAGGGTTGAGGATTGAGGTTTGAGGAACGAGGATTGGGGATTGAGGACTGAGGATTGACGATTGAGTATTGAAGATTGAGGATTGATGACTGAGGCTCGAGGATTGAGGATTGAGGATTGGGGATTGAGGTTCTAGGATTGGAGATTGATTATTGAGGATTGAAGATTGAGGATTGAGGATTAAGGTTTGAGAATTGAGAATTGAGGATGAGGACTGAGGGTTGAGGATTGAGGTTTGAGGAACGAGGAATGGGGATTGAGGATTGAGGACTGAGGATTGACGATTGAGTATTGAAGATTGAGGATTGATGACTGAGGATCGAGGATTGAGGATTGAGTATTGAGGACTGAGGATTGACGATTGGGTATTGAGGATTGACAACTGATTGTTGAGGACTGAGGGCTGAAGATTGAGGATGCAGGATTGAGGATTCATAATTGAGGTTTGTGGACTGAGGATTGAGGATTGAAGATTGAGGTTTGTGTATTGAGGATTGAGGATTGAGGATTGAGGGTTGAGGATTGAAGAATGAGGATTTAGGATTGAGGACTGAAGATTGAGTATTGAGTACTGAAGCCTGACGATTGAGGATAGAGGATTGGGGATTGAGGATTGAGGATTGAGCATTGAAGGTTGAGTATTGAGGATTGAAGATTGAGGATTGAGGATTGAATATTGAGGATTGAGGATTGAGGATTGAGGATTGAGAATTGGGGATTGAGGGTTGAGGGTTGAAGGTTGAGTATTGAGGATTGAAGGTTGAGGATTGAGGATTGAGGATTGAGGATTGAGGATAGACGATTGAAGATTGAGGATTGGGGATGGGGGATTGACGTTTGAGGGTTGAGTATTGAGGATTGAGAATTGAGGATTGAGGATTGAAGATTGAGTATTGAGGACTGAAGATTGAGGATTGAGGGTTGAGGACTGAGGATTGAGGATGAGGGCTGAGGGCTGAGGATTGAGGTTTGAGGACTGAGGACTGAGGATTGAGGATTGAGAATTGAGGATTGAGGATTGAGAATTGAAGATTGAGGATTGGGCGTTGAGGATTGAAGAATGAGGATTGAGGATTGAGGATTGAGGATTGAGGATTGAAGATTGAGGATTGAGGATTGAGGATTGAGAATTGAAGATTGAGTATTGGGGATTGAAGATTGAGGATTGAGGATTGAGGGTTGAGGATTGAGTACGAGGACTGACGGTTGAGGATTGAGGTTTGAGCATTGAGGATTGAGGATTGAGGACTGAGGACTGAGGATTGAGGATTGAGCATTGAGGATTGAAGCTTGAGGACTGGGGATTGAGGATTGAAGATTGAGGATTAAGGCTTGAGGATTGGGGATTGAGGATCTAGGATTGGAGATTGATTATTGAGGATTGAAGATCGAGGATTGAGGATTGAGGATTGTGGATTGACGATTGAGGGTTGAGGATTGAGGATTGTAGACTGAGTATTGAGGATTGAATATTGAGGATTGAGGATTGAGGATTGAGGATTGAGAATTGGGGATTGAGGATTGTGGATTGAAGATTGAGTATTGAGGATTGAAGGTTGAGGATTGAGGATTGAGGATTGAGGATTGAGGATTGAGGATTGACGATTGAAGATTGAGGATTGGGGATGGAGGATTGACGTTTGAGGATTGAGTATTGAGGATTGAGAATTGAGGATTGAGGGTTGAAGATTGAGTATCGAGGATTGAATATTGAGGATTGAAGGTTGAGGGTTAAGGATTGTGTATGAGGGCTGAGGGTTGAGGATTGAGGTGTGAGGACTGAGGACTGATGATTGAGGATTGAGAATTGAGGATTAAGGATTGAGGATTGAAGATTGAGGATTGGGGGTTGAGGATTGAAGAATGAGGATTGAGGATTGAGGATTGAGGATTGAGGATTGAGGATTGAGGATTGAAGATTGAGTATTGGGGATTGAAGATTGAGGATTGAGGATTGAGGATTGAGGATGGAGAATGACGGCTGAGGTTTGAGGATTGAGGTTTGAGTATTGAACCCTGAGAATTCAGGATATTCTATTGAGTATTGAGAATTGAGGAATGATGGTTGAGTATTGAGGACTGAGGATTGAGGATTGAGGATTGAGTATTGAAGATTGGGGATTGATGAATGAGTATTGAGGATTGAGGGTTGATGATTGAGGATTGGGTATTGAAGATTGAGGATTGATGATTGAGGATTGAGGATTGAGGATTGTGGATTGAGGAATGAGGATTGAGGATTGAGGATTGAAGATTGAGTATAGAGTACTGAAGCCTGACGATTGAGGATTGAGGATTGAGGATTGAGCATTGAGGATTGAGGATCGAAGGTTGAGTATTGAGGATTGAAGATTGAGGATTGAGGATTGAGGATTGAGTATTGAGGATTGAGGATTGATGGTTGAGTATTGAGGATAGAGGATTGAGGATTGAGGATTGAGTATTGAAGATTGAGTATTGAGGATTGAAGATTGAGGATCGAGGATTGAGGGTTATGGATTGAGGACGAGGACTGAGGGCTGAGTATTGATGTTTGAGGTCTGAGGATTGAGTATTAAGGATTGAGGATTGAGGATTGAAGATTGAGTATTGAGGGTTGAGGATTGACGATTGAAGATTGAGGATTGGGTATTGAGGATTGATGAATGAGGATTGAGGATTGAGGATTGGGGATTGAGGATTGAGGATTGAAGATTGAGGATTGGGTATTGAGGATTGAACATTGAGGATTGAGGATTGACGATTGACGATTGAGGATTGACGATTGGATATTGAGGATTGGGGATGGAGGATTGACGCTTGAGGGTTGAGTATTGAGAATTGAGGATTGAGGATTGAGGATTGAAGATTGAGGACTGGGCGTTGAGGATTGAAGAATGAGTATTGAGGAATGAGGATTGAGGATTGAGGATTGCAGATTGAGGATTGAGGATTGAGGATTGAGGATTGAAGATTGAGTATTGAGGATTGAAGATTGAGGATTGAGGATTGAGTGTTGAGGATTGAGGACGAGGACTGACGGTTGAGGATTGAGGTTTGAGGATTGAGGATTGAGGATTGAGGACTGAGGACTGAGGATTGAGGATTGAGCATTGAGGATTGAAGCTTGAGGACTGGGGATTGAGGATTGAAGATTGAGGATTAAGGCTTGAGGATTGGGGATTGAGGATCTAGGATTGGAGATTGATTATTGAGGATTGAAGATTGAGGATTGAGGATTGAGGATTGAGGATTGAGAATTGAGAACTGATGATGAGGACTGAGGGTTGAGGATTGAGGTTTGAGGAACGAGGATTGGGGATTGAGGATTGAGGACTGAGGATTGACTATTGAGTATTGAAGATTGAGGATTGATGACTGAGGGTTGAGGATTGAGGATTGAGGATTGAGGATTGAGGATTGAAGATTGAGTATTGAGGATTGAATTTTGAGGATTGAGGATTGAGGATTGAGGATTGAGGATTGAGGAATGAGGATTGAGGATTGAGGATTGAAGATTGAGTATTGAGTACTGAAGCCTGACGATTGAGGATTGAGAATTGAGGATTGAGGATTGCGGATGGAGGATTGAAGATTGAGTATTGAGGATTGAAGATTGAGGATTGAGGATTGAGGATTGAGGATTGAGGATTGAGGATTGAGGATTGAGGATTGAGGATTGGGGATTGAAGATTGAGAATTGGGTATTGAGGATTGAAGAACGAGGATTGAGTACTGAGGGTTGAGGATTGAGAATTGTAGACTGAGTATTGAGGATTGAATATTGAGGATTGAGGATTGAGGATTGAGGATTAAGAATTGGGTATTGAGGATTGAGGGTTGAAGATTGAGTATTGAGGATTGAAGGTTAAGGATTGAGGATTGAGGATTGAGGATTGACGATTGAAGATTGAGGGTTGGGGATGGAGGATTGACGTTTGAGGATTGAGTATTGAGGATTGAGAATTGAGGATTGAGGATTGAAGATTGAGTATTGAGGATTGAAGATGGAGGATTCAGGGTTGAGGATTGAGGATTGAGGATGAGGGCTGAGGGTTGAGGATTGAGGTTTGAGGACGCAGGCCTGAGGATTGAGGATTGAGAATTGAGGATTGAGGATTGAGGATTGAAGATTGAGGATTGGGCGTTGAGGATTGAAGAATGAGGATTGAGGATTGACGATTGAGTATTGAGGATTGAGGATTGATGGTTGAGTATTGAGGATTGAGGACCGAGGATTGAAGGTTGAGTATTGAGGATTGAAGATTGAGGATTGAGGATTGAGGATTGAGGATTGAGGATTGAAGATTGAGTGTTGAGGATGACGACTGAGGGTTGAGGATTGAGGTTTGAAGATTGAGGATTGAGGGCTGAGGATTGAGGATAGAGGATGGAGCATTGAAGATTGAAGATTCAGGACTGGGGACTGAGGATTGAAGATTGAGGATTAAGGATTGAGGATTGTGGATTGAGGATCTAGGATTGGAGATTGATTAGTGAGGATTGAAGATTGAGGATTGAGGATTGAGGATTGAGAATTGAGGATGAGGACTGAGGGTTGAGGACTGAGGATTGACGATTGAGTATTGAAGATTGAGGATTGATTACTGAGGATTGAGGGTTGAGGATTGAGGATTGAGGATTGAGGATTGAGGATTGAGGATTGATGATTCAGTATTGAGTATTGAAGATTGAGAATTGAGGATTGAGGGTTGAACGTTGAGGACTGAGCGTTCAGGGTTGAGTGATGAGAATTGATGTTTGTTGATAGAGATTTGAAGATTGCAGATTGAGTATTGCGTATTGAAAACTGTGAATTGAGGATATTCTATTGGTGATTGAGGATTGACAACTGATTGTTGAGGACTGAGGGCTGAAGATTGAGGATGCAGGATTGAGGTTTCAGAATTGAGGTGTGTGGACTGAGGATTGAGGATTGAAGATTGAGTACTGAGGATTGAAGATTGAGGATTGAGGATTGAGGATTGAGGATTGAGGATGAGGGCTGCGGTTTGAGGATTGAGGTTTGAGGACTGAGGACTGAGGATTGAGGGTTGAGAATTGAGGATTGAGGATTGAGGATTGAAGATTGAGGATTGGGTATTGAGGATTGATGAATGAGGATTGAGGATTGAGGATTGGGGATTGAGGATTGAGGATTGAAGATTGAGGATTGGGTATTGCGGATTGAACATTGAGGATTGAGGATTGAGGATTGAGTATTGAGGATTGAGGATTGAGGATTGAGGGTTGAGGATTGAAGATTGAGGATTAGGGATTGAGGATTGACGATTGAGGATTGGGTATTGCGGATTGAACATTGAGGATTGAGGGTTGAGGACTGAGGATTGAGGGTTGAGAATTGAGGATTGATGACTGAGGATTGACGATTGAGGGTTGAGGATTGAGGATTGTGTATTGAAGATTGAGGATTGATGATTGAGGATTGAGGATTGAGGACTGAGGATTGAGGATTGAGGATTGAGGATGGAGGATTGAAGATTGAGTATTGAGGATTGAAGATTGAGGATTGAGGATTGAGGATTGCGGATTGAGGATTGAGGATTGAGGATTGAGTATTGGGGATTGAAGATTGAGAATTGGGTATTGAGGATTGAAGAACGAGGATTGAGTACTGAGGGTTGAGGATTGAGGATTGTAGACTGAGTATTGAGGATTGAATATTGAGGATTGAGGATTGAGGATTGAGGATTGAGAATTGGGTATTGAGGATTGAGGGTTGAAGATTGAGTATTGAGGATTGAAGGTTAAGGATTGACGATTGAGGATTGAGGATTGACGATTGAAGATTGAGGATTGGGGATGGAGGATTGACGTTTGAGGATTGAGTATTGAGGATTGAGAATTGAGGATTGAGGATTGAAGATTGAGTATTGAGGATTGAAGATGGAGGATTGAGGGTTGAGGATTGAGGATTGAGGATGAGGGCTGAGGGTTGAGGATTGAGGTTTGAGGACTGAGGCCTGAGGATTGAGGATTGAGAATTGAGGATTAAGGATTGAGGATTGAAGATTGAGGATTGGGGGTTGAGGATTGAAGAATGAGGATTGAGGATTGAGTATTGATGATTGAGGATTGAGGATTGAGGATTGAAGATTGAGTATTGGGGATTGAAGATTGAGGATTGAGGATTGAGGATTGAGGATTGAAGATTGAGGATTGCGTATTGAGGATTGAACATTGAGTATTGAGGATTGAGGATTGAAGATTGAATATTGATGATTGAAGATTGAGGATCGAGGATTGAGGGTTATGGATTGAGGACGAGGACTGAGGGCTGAGTATTGATGTTTGAGGTCTGAGGATTGAGTATTGAGGATTGAGAATTGAGGATTGAGGATTGAGGATTGAAGATTGAGGATTGGGTGTTGAGGATTGAAGAATGAGGATTGAGGGTTGAGGATTGAGGATTGAGGATTGAAAATTGAGTATTGAGGATTGAAGATTGAGGATTGAGGATTGAGGATTGAGGATTGAGTATTAAGGATTGAGGATTGAGGATTGAAGATTGAGTATTGATGATTGAAGATTGAGGATTGAGGATTTAGGGTTGTGGATTGCGGACGAGGACCGAGGGTTGAATATTGATGTTTATGGTCTGAGGATTGAGGATTGAGGATTGAGAATCGAGGATTGAGGAATGAGGATTGAGGATTGAAGATTGAGGATTGAAGATTGAGTATTCAGGATTGGAGATTGACGATTGAGGATTGAGGACCGAGGATTGAAGGTTGAGTATTGAGGATTGAAGATTGAGGATTGAGGATTGAGGATTGAGGATTGAGGATTGAAGATTGAGTGTTGAGGATGACGACTGAGGGTTGAGGATTGAGGTTTGAAGATTGAGGATTGAGGACTGAGGATTGAGGATAGAGGATGGAGCATTGAAGATTGAAGATTCAGGACTGGGGACTGAGGATTGAAGATTGAGGATTAAGGATTGAGGATTGTGGATTGAGGATCTAGGATTGGAGATTGATTAGTGAGGATTGAAGATTGAGGATTGAGGATTGAGGATTGAGAATTGAGGATGAGGACTGAGGGTTGAGGACTGAGGATTGACGATTGAGTATTGAAGATTGAGGATTGATTACTGAGGATTGAGGGTTGAGGATTGAGGATTGAGGATTGAGGATTGAGGATTGAGGATTGATGATTCAGTATTGAGTATTGAAGATTGAGAATTGAGGATTGAGGGTTGAACGTTGAGGACTGAGCGTTCAGGGTTGAGTGATGAGAATTGATGTTTGTTGATAGAGATTTGAAGATTGCAGATTGAGTATTGCGTATTGAAAACTGTGAATTGAGGATATTCTATTGGTGATTGAGGATTGACAACTGATTGTTGAGGACTGAGGGCTGAAGATTGAGGATGCAGGATTGAGGTTTCAGAATTGAGGTGTGTGGACTGAGGATTGAGGATTGAAGATTGAGTACTGAGGATTGAAGATTGAGGATTGAGGATTGAGGATTGAGGATTGAGGATGAGGGCTGCGGTTTGAGGATTGAGGTTTGAGGACTGAGGACTGAGGATTGAGGGTCGAGAATTGAGGATTGAGGATTGAGGATTGAAGATTGAGGATTGGGTATTGAGGATTGATGAATGAGGATTGAGGATTGAGGATTGGGGATTGAGGATTGAGGATTGAAGATTGAGGATTGGGTATTGCGGATTGAACATTGAGGATTGAGGATTGAGGATTGAGTATTGAGGATTGAGGATTGAGGATTGAGGGTTGAGGATTGAAGATTGAGGATTAGGGATTGAGGATTGACGATTGAGGATTGGGTATTGCGGATTGAACATTGAGGATTGAGGGTTGAGGACTGAGGATTGAGGGTTGAGAATTGAGGATTGATGACTGAGGATTGACGATTGAGGGTTGAGGATTGAGGATTGTGTATTGAAGATTGAGGATTGATGATTGAGGATTGAGGATTGAGGACTGAGGATTGAGGATTGAGGATTGAGGATGGAGGATTGAAGATTGAGTATTGAGGATTGAAGATTGAGGATTGAGGATTGAGGATTGAGGATTGAGGATTGAGGATTGAGGATTGAGGATTGGGGATTGAAGATTGAGAATTGGGTATTGAGGATTGAAGAACGAGGATTGAGTACTGAGGGTTGAGGATTGAGGATTGTAGACTGAGTATTGAGGATTGAATATTGAGGATTGAGGATTGAGGATTGAGTATTGAGAATTGGGTATTGAGGATTGAGGGTTGAAGATTGAGTATTGAGGATTGAAGGTTAAGGATTGAGGATTGAGGATTGAGGATTGACGATTGAAGATTGAGGATTGGGGATGGAGGATTGACGTTTGAGGATTGAGTATTGAGGGTTGAACATTGAGGATTGAAGATTGAGGACTGGGGATTGAGGCTTGAAGGTTGAGGAAAAAGGATTGAGGATTGGGGATTCAGGATCTAGGATTGGAGATTGATTAATGAGGATTGAACATTGAGGATTGAGGATTGAGGATTGAGAATTGAGAATTGAGGATTGAGGATTGAGGATTGAGGATTGAGGATTGAAGATTGAGGATTGGGGATTGAGGATTGACGATTGAGGATTGGGTATTGCGGATTGAACATTGAGGATTGAGGATTGAGAATTGAGGATTGAGTATTGTGGATTGAAGATTGAGGATTGAGGATTGAGGATTGAGGATTGAGGATTGAAGGTTGAGGATTGAGGATTGAGGATTGACGATTGAGGATTGAGTATTGAGGATTGAGAGCTGAGGATTGATTATTGAAGATTCAGTATTGAGGATTGAATATTGAGGATTGAGGATTGAGGATTGAGGATTGAGGATGAGGGCTGAGGTTTGAGGATTGAGGTTTGAGGCCTGAGGACTGAGGATTGAGGGTTGAGAATTGAGGATTGAGGATTGAGGATTGGAGATTGAGGATTGGGTATTGAGGATTGAAGAATGAGGATTGAGGATAGAGGATTGAAGATTGCGGATTGGGTATTGAAGATTGAACAATGAGGATTGAGGATAGAGTATTGAGGATTGTGGATTCAAGATTGAGTATTAAGGATTGAAGATTGAGGATTGAGGATTGAGGGTTGAGGATTGAGGATTGACGATTGAGGATTGAAGATTGAAGATTGAATATTGACGATTGAGGATTGAGGATTGGGGATGGAGGATTGACGTTTGAGGATTGAGTATTGAGGATTGAGAATTGAGGATTGAGGGTTGAAGATTGAGTATCGAGGATTGAATATTGAGGATTGAAGGTTGAGGATTGAGGATTGTGTATGAGGGCTGAGGGTTGAGGATTGAGGTGTGAGGACTGAGGACTGATGATTGAGTATTGAGAATTGAGGATTAAGGATTGAGGATTGAAGATTGAGGATTGGGGGTTGAGGATTGAAGAATGAGGATTGAGGATTGAGGATTGAGGATTGAGGATTGAGGATTGAGGATTGAAGATTGAGTATTGGGGATTGAAGATTGAGGATTGAGGATTGAGGATTGAGGATGGAGAATGACGGCTGAGGTTTGAGGATTGAGGTTTGAGTATTGAACCCTGAGAATTCAGGATATTCTATTGAGTATTGAGAATTGAGGAATGATGGTTGAGTATTGAGGACTGAGGATTGAGGATTGAGGATTGAGGGTTATGGATTGAGGACGAGGACTGAGGGCTGAGTATTGATGTTTGAGGTCTGAGGATTGAGTATTGAGGATTGAGAATTGAGGATTGAGGATTGAGGATTGAAGATTGAGGATTGGGTGTTGAGGATTGAAGAATGAGGATTGAGGGTTGAGGATTGAGGATTGAGGATTGAAAATTGAGTATTGAGGATTGAAGATTGAGGATTGAGGATTGAGGATTGAGGATTGAGTATTAAGGATTGAGGATTGAGGATTGAAGATTGAGTATTGAGGGTTGAAAATTTAGGATCGAGGATTGAGTATTGAGGATTGAGGATTAAAGATTGAGGATTGAGGATTGAGGATTGAGATTTGAGGATTGAGGATTGAAGATTGAGTATTGATGATTGAAGATTGAGGATTGAGGATTTAGGGTTGTGGATTGAGGACGAGGACCGAGGGTTGAATATTGATGTTTATGGTCTGAGGATTGAGGATTGAGGATTGAGAATCGAGGATTGAGGAATGAGGATTGAGGATTGAAGATTGAGGATTGAAGATTGAGTATTCAGGATTGGAGATTGACGATTGAGGATTGAGGACCGAGGATTGAAGGTTGAGTATTGAGGATTGAAGATTGAGGATTGAGGATTGAGGATTGAGGATTGAGGATTGAAGATTGAGTGTTGAGGATGACGACTGAGGGTTGAGGATTGAGGTTTGAAGATTGAGGATTGAGGACTGAGGATTGAGGATAGAGGATGGAGCATTGAAGATTGAAGATTCAGGACTGGGGACTGAGGATTGAAGATTGAGGATTAAGGATTGAGGATTGTGGATTGAGGATCTAGGATTGGAGATTGATTAGTGAGGATTGAAGATTGAGGATTGAGGATTGAGGATTGAGAATTGAGGATGAGGACTGAGGGTTGAGGACTGAGGATTGACGATTGAGTATTGAAGATTGAGGATTGAGGATTGACGATTGAAGATTGAGGATTGGGGATGGAGGATTGACGTTTGAGGATTGAGTATTGAGGATTGAGAATTGAGGATTGAGGATTGAAGATTGAGTATTGAGGATTGAAGATGGAGGATTGAGGGTTGAGGATTGAGGATTGAGGATGAGGGCTGAGGGTTGAGGATTGAGGTTTGAGGACTGAGGCCTGAGGATTGAGGATTGAGAATTGAGGATTAAGGATTGAGGATTGAAGATTGAGGATTGGGGGTTGAGGATTGAAGAATGAGGATTGAGGATTGAGTATTGATGATTGAGGATTGAGGATTGAGGATTGAAGATTGAGTATTGGGGATTGAAGATTGAGGATTGAGGATTGAGGATTGAGGATTGAAGATTGAGGATTGCGTATTGAGGATTGAACATTGAGTATTGAGGATTGAGGATTGAAGATTGAATATTGATGATTGAAGATTGAGGATCGAGGATTGAGGGTTATGGATTGAGGACGAGGACTGAGGGCTGAGTATTGATGTTTGAGGTCTGAGGATTGAGTATTGAGGATTGAGAATTGAGGATTGAGGATTGAGGATTGAAGATTGAGGATTGGGTGTTGAGGATTGAAGAATGAGGATTGAGGGTTGAGGATTGAGGATTGAGGATTGAAAATTGAGTATTGAGGATTGAAGATTGAGGATTGAGGATTGAGGATTGAGGATTGAGTATTAAGGATTGAGGATTGAGGATTGAAGATTGAGTATTGATGATTGAAGATTGAGGATTGAGGATTTAGGGTTGTGGATTGCGGACGAGGACCGAGGGTTGAATATTGATGTTTATGGTCTGAGGATTGAGGATTGCGGATTGAGAATCGAGGATTGAGGAATGAGGATTGAGGATTGAAGATTGAGGATTGAAGATTGAGTATTCAGGATTGGAGATTGACGATTGAGGATTGAGGACCGAGGATTGAAGGTTGAGTATTGAGGATTGAAGATTGAGGATTGAGGATTGAGGATTGAGGATTGAGGATTGAAGATTGAGTGTTGAGGATGACGACTGAGGGTTGAGGATTGAGGTTTGAAGATTGAGGATTGAGGACTGAGGATTGAGGATAGAGGATGGAGCATTGAAGATTGAAGATTCAGGACTGGGGACTGAGGATTGAAGATTGAGGATTAAGGATTGAGGATTGTGGATTGAGGATCTAGGATTGGAGATTGATTAGTGAGGATTGAAGATTGAGGATTGAGGATTGAGGATTGAGAATTGAGGATGAGGACTGAGGGTTGAGGACTGAGGATTGACGATTGAGTATTGAAGATTGAGGATTGATTACTGAGGATTGAGGGTTGAGGATTGAGGATTGAGGATTGAGGATTGAGGATTGAGGATTGATGATTCAGTATTGAGTATTGAAGATTGAGAATTGAGGATTGAGGGTTGAACGTTGAGGACTGAGCGTTCAGGGTTGAGTGATGAGAATTGATGTTTGTTGATAGAGATTTGAAGATTGCAGATTGAGTATTGCGTATTGAAAACTGTGAATTGAGGATATTCTATTGGTGATTGAGGATTGACAACTGATTGTTGAGGACTGAGGGCTGAAGATTGAGGATGCAGGATTGAGGTTTCAGAATTGAGGTGTGTGGACTGAGGATTGAGGATTGAAGATTGAGTACTGAGGATTGAAGATTGAGGATTGAGGATTGAGGATTGAGGATTGAGGATGAGGGCTGCGGTTTGAGGATTGAGGTTTGAGGACTGAGGACTGAGGATTGAGGGTCGAGAATTGAGGATTGAGGATTGAGGATTGAAGATTGAGGATTGGGTATTGAGGATTGATGAATGAGGATTGAGGATTGAGGATTGGGGATTGAGGATTGAGGATTGAAGATTGAGGATTGGGTATTGCGGATTGAACATTGAGGATTGAGGATTGAGGATTGAGTATTGAGGATTGAGGATTGAGGATTGAGGGTTGAGGATTGAAGATTGAGGATTAGGGATTGAGGATTGACGATTGAGGATTGGGTATTGCGGATTGAACATTGAGGATTGAGGGTTGAGGACTGAGGATTGAGGGTTGAGAATTGAGGATTGATGACTGAGGATTGACGATTGAGGGTTGAGGATTGAGGATTGTGTATTGAAGATTGAGGATTGATGATTGAGGATTGAGGATTGAGGACTGAGGATTGAGGATTGAGGATTGAGGATGGAGGATTGAAGATTGAGTATTGAGGATTGAAGATTGAGGATTGAGGATTGAGGATTGAGGATTGAGGATTGAGGATTGAGGATTGAGGATTGGGGATTGAAGATTGAGAATTGGGTATTGAGGATTGAAGAACGAGGATTGAGTACTGAGGGTTGAGGATTGAGGATTGTAGACTGAGTATTGAGGATTGAATATTGAGGATTGAGGATTGAGGATTGAGTATTGAGAATTGGGTATTGAGGATTGAGGGTTGAAGATTGAGTATTGAGGATTGAAGGTTAAGGATTGAGGATTGAGGATTGAGGATTGACGATTGAAGATTGAGGATTGGGGATGGAGGATTGACGTTTGAGGATTGAGTATTGAGGGTTGAACATTGAGGATTGAAGATTGAGGACTGGGGATTGAGGCTTGAAGGTTGAGGAAAAAGGATTGAGGATTGGGGATTCAGGATCTAGGATTGGAGATTGATTAATGAGGATTGAACATTGAGGATTGAGGATTGAGGATTGAGAATTGAGAATTGAGGATTGAGGATTGAGGATTGAGGATTGAGGATTGAAGATTGAGGATTGGGGATTGAGGATTGACGATTGAGGATTGGGTATTGCGGATTGAACATTGAGGATTGAGGATTGAGAATTGAGGATTGAGTATTGTGGATTGAAGATTGAGGATTGAGGATTGAGGATTGAGGATTGAGGATTGAAGGTTGAGGATTGAGGATTGAGGATTGACGATTGAGGATTGAGTATTGAGGATTGAGAGCTGAGGATTGATTATTGAAGATTCAGTATTGAGGATTGAATATTGAGGATTGAGGATTGAGGATTGAGGATTGAGGATGAGGGCTGAGGTTTGAGGATTGAGGTTTGAGGCCTGAGGACTGAGGATTGAGGGTTGAGAATTGAGGATTGAGGATTGAGGATTGGAGATTGAGGATTGGGTATTGAGGATTGAAGAATGAGGATTGAGGATAGAGGATTGAAGATTGCGGATTGGGTATTGAAGATTGAACAATGAGGATTGAGGATAGAGTATTGAGGATTGTGGATTCAAGATTGAGTATTAAGGATTGAAGATTGAGGATTGAGGATTGAGGGTTGAGGATTGAGGATTGACGATTGAGGATTGAAGATTGAAGATTGAATATTGACGATTGAGGATTGAGGATTGGGGATGGAGGATTGACGTTTGAGGATTGAGTATTGAGGATTGAGAATTGAGGATTGAGGGTTGAAGATTGAGTATCGAGGATTGAATATTGAGGATTGAAGGTTGAGGATTGAGGATTGTGTATGAGGGCTGAGGGTTGAGGATTGAGGTGTGAGGACTGAGGACTGATGATTGAGTATTGAGAATTGAGGATTAAGGATTGAGGATTGAAGATTGAGGATTGGGGGTTGAGGATTGAAGAATGAGGATTGAGGATTGAGGATTGAGGATTGAGGATTGAGGATTGAGGATTGAAGATTGAGTATTGGGGATTGAAGATTGAGGATTGAGGATTGAGGATTGAGGATGGAGAATGACGGCTGAGGTTTGAGGATTGAGGTTTGAGTATTGAACCCTGAGAATTCAGGATATTCTATTGAGTATTGAGAATTGAGGAATGATGGTTGAGTATTGAGGACTGAGGATTGAGGATTGAGGATTGAGGGTTATGGATTGAGGACGAGGACTGAGGGCTGAGTATTGATGTTTGAGGTCTGAGGATTGAGTATTGAGGATTGAGAATTGAGGATTGAGGATTGAGGATTGAAGATTGAGGATTGGGTGTTGAGGATTGAAGAATGAGGATTGAGGGTTGAGGATTGAGGATTGAGGATTGAAAATTGAGTATTGAGGATTGAAGATTGAGGATTGAGGATTGAGGATTGAGGATTGAGTATTAAGGATTGAGGATTGAGGATTGAAGATTGAGTATTGAGGGTTGAAAATTTAGGATCGAGGATTGAGTATTGAGGATTGAGGATTAAAGATTGAGGATTGAGGATTGAGGATTGAGATTTGAGGATTGAGGATTGAAGATTGAGTATTGATGATTGAAGATTGAGGATTGAGGATTTAGGGTTGTGGATTGAGGACGAGGACCGAGGGTTGAATATTGATGTTTATGGTCTGAGGATTGAGGATTGAGGATTGAGAATCGAGGATTGAGGAATGAGGATTGAGGATTGAAGATTGAGGATTGAAGATTGAGTATTCAGGATTGGAGATTGACGATTGAGGATTGAGGACCGAGGATTGAAGGTTGAGTATTGAGGATTGAAGATTGAGGATTGAGGATTGAGGATTGAGGATTGAGGATTGAAGATTGAGTGTTGAGGATGACGACTGAGGGTTGAGGATTGAGGTTTGAAGATTGAGGATTGAGGACTGAGGATTGAGGATAGAGGATGGAGCATTGAAGATTGAAGATTCAGGACTGGGGACTGAGGATTGAAGATTGAGGATTAAGGATTGAGGATTGTGGATTGAGGATCTAGGATTGGAGATTGATTAGTGAGGATTGAAGATTGAGGATTGAGGATTGAGGATTGAGAATTGAGGATGAGGACTGAGGGTTGAGGACTGAGGATTGACGATTGAGTATTGAAGATTGAGGATTGATTACTGAGGATTGAGGGTTGAGGATTGAGGATTGAGGATTGAGGATTGAGGATTGAGGATTGATGATTCAGTATTGAGTATTGAAGATTGAGAATTGAGGATTGAGGGTTGAACGTTGTGGACTGAGCGTTCAGGGTTGAGTGATGAGAATTGATGTTTGTTGATAGCGATTTGAAGATTGCAGATTGAGTATTGCGTATTGAAAACTGTGAATTGAGGATATTCTATTGGTGATTGAGGATTGACAACTGATTGTTGAGGACTGAGGGCTGAAGATTGAGGATGCAGGATTGAGGTTTCAGAATTGAGGTGTGTGGACTGAGGATTGAGGATTGAAGATTGAGTACTGAGGATTGAAGATTGAGGATTGAGGATTGAGGATTGAGGATTGAGGATGAGGGCTGCGGTTTGAGGATTGAGGTTTGAGGACTGAGGACTGAGGATTGAGGGTTGAGAATTGAGGATTGAGGATTGAGGATTGAAGATTGAGGATTGGGTATTGAGGATTGATGAATGAGGATTGTGGATTGAGGATTGGGGATTGAGTATTGGGGATTGAGGATTGACGATTGAGGATTGAGTGTTGAGGATTGAGGACGAGGACTGACGATTGAGGATTGAGGGTTGAACATTGAGGATTGAAGATTGAGGCCTGGGGATTGAGGATTGAAGGTTGAGGATTAAGGATTGAGGATTGGGTATTGAGTATTGAGGATTGAAGATTGAGGATTGAGGATTGAGTGTTGAGGATTGAGGATTGAGGATTGAGGATTGAAGATTGAGTATTGGGGATTGAGGATTGACGATTGAGGATTGAGTGTTGAGGATTGAGGACGAGGACTGACGATTGAGGATTGAGGGTTGAACATTGAGGATTGAAGATTGAGGCCTGGGGATTGAGGATTGAAGGTTGAGGATTAAGGATTGAGGATTGGGTATTGAGTATTGAGGATTGAAGATTGAGGATTGAGGATTGAGTGTTGAGGATTGAGGACGAGGACTGCCGATTGAGGATTGAGGGTTGAGGATTGAGGATTGAGGATTGAGGATTGAAGATTGAGAATTGAGGATTGAAGATTGAGTATTGAAGATTGAGGATGGGTATTGAGGATTGAAGAATGAGGATTGAGGATTGAGGGTTGAGGATTGAGGATTGAAGATTGAGGATTGAGGATTGAGGATTGAGGATTGAATATTGAGTATTGAGGATTGAAGATTGAGGATTGAGGATTGAGTGTTGAGGATTGAGGACGAGGACTGACGATTGAGGATTGAGGGTTGAACATTGAGGATTGAAGATTGAGGCCTGGGGATTGAGGATTGAAGGTTGAGGATTAAGGATTGAGGATTGGGTATTCAGGATCTAGGATTGGAGATTGATTAATGAGGATTGAAGATTGAGGATTGAGGATTGAGGATTGAGGATTGAGAATTGAGAATTGAGGATTGAGGATTGAGGATTGAGGATTGAGGATTGAAGATTGAGTATTGGGGATTGAGGATTGACGATTGAGGATTGGGTATTGCGGATTGAACATTGAGGATTGAGGATTGAGGATTGAGGATTGAGAATTGAGAATTGAGGATGAGGACTGAGGGTTGAGGATTGAGGTTTGAGGAACGAGGATTGGGGATTGAGGACTGAGGATTGACGATTGAGTATTGAAGATTGAGGATTGATGACTGAGGGTCGAGGATTGAGGATTGAGGATTGGGGATTGAGGTTCTAGGATTGGAGATTGATTATTGAGGATTGAAGATTGAGGATTGAGGATTAAGGTTTGAGAATTGAGAATTGAGGATGAGGACTGAGGGTTGAGGATTGAGGTTTGAGGAACGAGGAATGGGGATTGAGGATTGAGGACTGAGGATTGACGATTGAGTATTGAAGATTGAGGATTGATGACTGAGGATCGAGGATTGAGGATTGAGTATTGAGGACTGAGGATTGACGATTGGGTATTGAGGATTGACAACTGATTGTTGAGGACTGAGGGCTGAAGATTGAGGATGCAGGATTGAGGATTCATAATTGAGGTTTGTGGACTGAGGATTGAGGATTGAAGATTGAGGTTTGTGTATTGAGGATTGAGGATTGAGGATTGAGGGTTGAGGATTGAAGAATGAGGATTTAGGATTGAGGACTGAAGATTGAGTATTGAGTACTGAAGCCTGACGATTGAGGATAGAGGATTGGGGATTGAGGATTGAGGATTGAGCATTGAAGGTTGAGTATTGAGGATTGAAGATTGAGGATTGAGGATTGAATATTGAGGATTGAGGATTGAGGATTGAGGATTGAGAATTGGGGATTGAGGGTTGAGGGTTGAAGGTTGAGTATTGAGGATTGAAGGTTGAGGATTGAGGATTGAGGATTGAGGATTGAGGATAGACGATTGAAGATTGAGGATTGGGGATGGGGGATTGACGTTTGAGGGTTGAGTATTGAGGATTGAGAATTGAGGATTGAGGATTGAAGATTGAGTATTGAGGACTGAAGATTGAGGATTGAGGGTTGAGGACTGAGGATTGAGGATGAGGGCTGAGGGCTGAGGATTGAGGTTTGAGGACTGAGGACTGAGGATTGAGGATTGAGAATTGAGGATTGAGGATTGAGAATTGAAGATTGAGGATTGGGCGTTGAGGATTGAAGAATGAGGATTGAGGATTGAGGATTGAGGATTGAGGATTGAAGATTGAGGATTGAGGATTGAGGATTGAGAATTGAAGATTGAGTATTGGGGATTGAAGATTGAGGATTGAGGATTGAGGGTTGAGGATTGAGTACGAGGACTGACGGTTGAGGATTGAGGTTTGAGCATTGAGGATTGAGGATTGAGGACTGAGGACTGAGGATTGAGGATTGAGCATTGAGGATTGAAGCTTGAGGACTGGGGATTGAGGATTGAAGATTGAGGATTAAGGCTTGAGGATTGGGGATTGAGGATCTAGGATTGGAGATTGATTATTGAGGATTGAAGATCGAGGATTGAGGATTGAGGATTGTGGATTGACGATTGAGGGTTGAGGATTGAGGATAGTAGACTGAGTATTGAGGATTGAATATTGAGGATTGAGGATTGAGGATTGAGGATTGAGAATTGGGGATTGAGGATTGTGGATTGAAGATTGAGTATTGAGGATTGAAGGTTGAGGATTGAGGATTGAGGATTGAGGATTGAGGATTGAGGATTGACGATTGAAGATTGAGGATTGGGGATGGAGGATTGACGTTTGAGGATTGAGTATTGAGGATTGAGAATTGAGGATTGAGGGTTGAAGATTGAGTATCGAGGATTGAATATTGAGGATTGAAGGTTGAGGATTAAGGATTGTGTATGAGGGCTGAGGGTTGAGGATTGAGGTGTGAGGACAGAGGACTGATGATTGAGGATTGAGAATTGAGGATTAAGGATTGAGGATTGAAGATTGAGGATTGGGGGTTGAGGATTGAAGAATGAGGATTGAGGATTGAGGATTGAGGATTGAGGATTGAGGATTGAGGATTGAAGATTGAGTATTGGGGATTGAAGATTGAGGATTGAGGATTGAGGATTGAGGATGGAGAATGACGGCTGAGGTTTGAGGATTGAGGTTTGAGTATTGAACCCTGAGAATTCAGGATATTCTATTGAGTATTGAGAATTGAGGAATGATGGTTGAGTATTGAGGACTGAGGATTGAGGATTGAGGATTGAGTATTGAAGATTGGGGATTGATGAATGAGTATTGAGGATTGAGGGTTGATGATTGAGGATTGGGTATTGAAGATTGAGGATTGATGATTGAGGATTGAGGATTGAGGATTGTGGATTGAGGAATGAGGATTGAGGATTGAGGATTGAAGATTGAGTATAGAGTACTGAAGCCTGACGATTGAGGATTGAGGATTGAGGATTGAGCATTGAGGATTGAGGATCGAAGGTTGAGTATTGAGGATTGAAGATTGAGGATTGAGGATTGAGGATTGAGTATTGAGGATTGAGGATTGATGGTTGAGTATTGAGGATAGAGGATTGAGGATTGAGGATTGAGTATTGAAGATTGAGTATTGAGGATTGAAGATTGAGGATCGAGGATTGAGGGTTATGGATTGAGGACGAGGACTGAGGGCTGAGTATTGATGTTTGAGGTCTGAGGATTGAGTATTAAGGATTGAGGATTGAGGATTGAAGATTGAGTATTGAGGGTTGAGGATTGACGATTGAAGATTGAGGATTGGGTATTGAGGATTGATGAATGAGGATTGAGGATTGAGGATTGGGGATTGAGGATTGAGGATTGAAGATTGAGGATTGGGTATTGAGGATTGAACATTGAGGATTGAGGATTGACGATTGACGATTGAGGATTGACGATTGGATATTGAGGATTGGGGATGGAGGATTGACGCTTGAGGGTTGAGTATTGAGAATTGAGGATTGAGGATTGAGGATTGAAGATTGAGGACTGGGCGTTGAGGATTGAAGAATGAGTATTGAGGAATGAGGATTGAGGATTGAGGATTGCAGATTGAGGATTGAGGATTGAGGATTGAGGATTGAAGATTGAGTATTGAGGATTGAAGATTGAGGATTGAGGATTGAGTGTTGAGGATTGAGGACGAGGACTGACGGTTGAGGATTGAGGTTTGAGGATTGAGGATTGAGGATTGAGGACTGAGGACTGAGGATTGAGGATTGAGCATTGAGGATTGAAGCTTGAGGACTGGGGATTGAGGATTGAAGATTGAGGATTAAGGCTTGAGGATTGGGGATTGAGGATCTAGGATTGGAGATTGATTATTGAGGATTGAAGATTGAGGATTGAGGATTGAGGATTGAGGATTGAGAATTGAGAACTGATGATGAGGACTGAGGGTTGAGGATTGAGGTTTGAGGAACGAGGATTGGGGATTGAGGATTGAGGACTGAGGATTGACTATTGAGTATTGAAGATTGAGGATTGATGACTGAGGGTTGAGGATTGAGGATTGAGGATTGAGGATTGAGGATTGAAGATTGAGTATTGAGGATTGAATTTTGAGGATTGAGGATTGAGGATTGAGGATTGAGGATTGAGGAATGAGGATTGAGGATTGAGGATTGAAGATTGAGTATTGAGTACTGAAGCCTGACGATTGAGGATTGAGAATTGAGGATTGAGGATTGCGGATGGAGGATTGAAGATTGAGTATTGAGGATTGAAGATTGAGGATTGAGGATTGAGGATTGAGGATTGAGGATTGAGGATTGAGGATTGAGGATTGAGGATTGAGGATTGAAGATTGAGTGTTGAGGATGACGACTGAGGGTTGAGGATTGAGGTTTGAAGATTGAGGATTGAGGACTGAGGATTGAGGATAGAGGATGGAGCATTGAAGATTGAAGATTCAGGACTGGGGACTGAGGATTGAAGATTGAGGATTAAGGATTGAGGATTGTGGATTGAGGATCTAGGATTGGAGATTGATTAGTGAGGATTGAAGATTGAGGATTGAGGATTGAGGATTGAGAATTGAGGATGAGGACTGAGGGTTGAGGACTGAGGATTGACGATTGAGTATTGAAGATTGAGGATTGATTACTGAGGATTGAGGGTTGAGGATTGAGGATTGAGGATTGAGGATTGAGGATTGAGGATTGATGATTCAGTATTGAGTATTGAAGATTGAGAATTGAGGATTGAGGGTTGAACGTTGAGGACTGAGCGTTCAGGGTTGAGTGATGAGAATTGATGTTTGTTGATAGAGATTTGAAGATTCCAGATTGAGTATTGCGTATTGAAAACTGTGAATTGAGGATATTCTATTGGTGATTGAGGATTGACAACTGATTGTTGAGGACTGAGGGCTGAAGATTGAGGATGCAGGATTGAGGTTTCAGAATTGAGGTGTGTGGACTGAGGATTGAGGATTGAAGATTGAGTACTGAGGATTGAAGATTGAGGATTGAGGATTGAGGATTGAGGATTGAGGATGAGGGCTGCGGTTTGAGGATTGAGGTTTGAGGACTGAGGACTGAGGATTGAGGGTTGAGAATTGAGGATTGAGGATTGAGGATTGAAGATTGAGGATTGGGTATTGAGGATTGATGAATGAGGATTGAGGATTGAGGATTGGGGATTGAGGATTGAGGATTGAAGATTGAGGATTGGGTATTGCGGATTGAACATTGAGGATTGAGGATTGAGGATTGAGTATTGAGGATTGAGGATTGAGGATTGAGGGTTGAGGATTGAAGATTGAGGATTAGGGATTGAGGATTGACGATTGAGGATTGGGTATTGCGGATTGAACATTGAGGATTGAGGGTTGAGGACTGAGGATTGAGGGTTGAGAATTGAGGATTGATGACTGAGGATTGACGATTGAGGGTTGAGGATTGAGGATTGTGTATTGAAGATTGAGGATTGATGATTGAGGATTGAGGATTGAGGACTGAGGATTGAGGATTGAGGATTGAGGATGGAGGATTGAAGATTGAGTATTGAGGATTGAAGATTGAGGATTGAGGATTGAGGATTGAGGATTGAGGATTGAGGATTGAGGATTGAGTATTGGGGATTGAAGATTGAGAATTGGGTATTGAGGATTGAAGAACGAGGATTGAGTACTGAGGGTTGAGGATTGAGGATTGTAGACTGAGTATTGAGGATTGAATATTGAGGATTGAGGATTGAGGATTGAGGATTGAGAATTGGGTATTGAGGATTGAGGGTTGAAGATTGAGTATTGAGGATTGAAGGTTAAGGATTGACGATTGAGGATTGAGGATTGACGATTGAAGATTGAGGATTGGGGATGGAGGATTGACGTTTGAGGATTGAGTATTGAGGATTGAGAATTGAGGATTGAGGATTGAAGATTGAGTATTGAGGATTGAAGATGGAGGATTGAGGGTTGAGGATTGAGGATTGAGGATGAGGGCTGAGGGTTGAGGATTGAGGTTTGAGGACTGAGGCCTGAGGATTGAGGATTGAGAATTGAGGATTAAGGATTGAGGATTGAAGATTGAGGATTGGGGGTTGAGGATTGAAGAATGAGGATTGAGGATTGAGTATTGAGGATTGAGGATTGAGGATTGAGGATTGAAGATTGAGTATTGGGGATTGAAGATTGAGGATTGAGGATTGAGGATTGAGGATTGAAGATTGAGGATTGCGTATTGAGGATTGAACATTGAGTATTGAGGATTGAGGATTGAAGATTGAATATTGATGATTGAAGATTGAGGATCGAGGATTGAGGGTTATGGATTGAGGACGAGGACTGAGGGCTGAGTATTGATGTTTGAGGTCTGAGGATTGAGTATTGAGGATTGAGAATTGAGGATTGAGGATTGAGGATTGAAGATTGAGGATTGGGTGTTGAGGATTGAAGAATGAGGATTGAGGGTTGAGGATTGAGGATTGAGGATTGAAAATTGAGTATTGAGGATTGAAGATTGAGGATTGAGGATTGAGGATTGAGGATTGAGTATTAAGGATTGAGGATTGAGGATTGAAGATTGAGTATTGATGATTGAAGATTGAGGATTGAGGATTTAGGGTTGTGGATTGCGGACGAGGACCGAGGGTTGAATATTGATGTTTATGGTCTGAGGATTGAGGATTGAGGATTGAGAATCGAGGATTGAGGAATGAGGATTGAGGATTGAAGATTGAGGATTGAAGATTGAGTATTCAGGATTGGAGATTGACGATTGAGGATTGAGGACCGAGGATTGAAGGTTGAGTATTGAGGATTGAAGATTGAGGATTGAGGATTGAGGATTGAGGATTGAGGATTGAAGATTGAGTGTTGAGGATGACGACTGAGGGTTGAGGATTGAGGTTTGAAGATTGAGGATTGAGGACTGAGGATTGAGGATAGAGGATGGAGCATTGAAGATTGAAGATTCAGGACTGGGGACTGAGGATTGAAGATTGAGGATTAAGGATTGAGGATTGTGGATTGAGGATCTAGGATTGGAGATTGATTAGTGAGGATTGAAGATTGAGGATTGAGGATTGAGGATTGAGAATTGAGGATGAGGACTGAGGGTTGAGGACTGAGGATTGACGATTGAGTATTGAAGATTGAGGATTGATTACTGAGGATTGAGGGTTGAGGATTGAGGATTGAGGATTGAGGATTGAGGATTGAGGATTGATGATTCAGTATTGAGTATTGAAGATTGAGAATTGAGGATTGAGGGTTGAACGTTGAGGACTGAGCGTTCAGGGTTGAGTGATGAGAATTGATGTTTGTTGATAGAGATTTGAAGATTGCAGATTGAGTATTGCGTATTGAAAACTGTGAATTGAGGATATTCTATTGGTGATTGAGGATTGACAACTGATTGTTGAGGACTGAGGGCTGAAGATTGAGGATGCAGGATTGAGGTTTCAGAATTGAGGTGTGTGGACTGAGGATTGAGGATTGAAGATTGAGTACTGAGGATTGAAGATTGAGGATTGAGGATTGAGGATTGAGGATTGAGGATGAGGGCTGCGGTTTGAGGATTGAGGTTTGAGGACTGAGGACTGAGGATTGAGGGTCGAGAATTGAGGATTGAGGATTGAGGATTGAAGATTGAGGATTGGGTATTGAGGATTGATGAATGAGGATTGAGGATTGAGGATTGGGGATTGAGGATTGAGGATTGAAGATTGAGGATTGGGTATTGCGGATTGAACATTGAGGATTGAGGATTGAGGATTGAGTATTGAGGATTGAGGATTGAGGATTGAGGGTTGAGGATTGAAGATTGAGGATTAGGGATTGAGGATTGACGATTGAGGATTGGGTATTGCGGATTGAACATTGAGGATTGAGGGTTGAGGACTGAGGATTGAGGGTTGAGAATTGAGGATTGATGACTGAGGATTGACGATTGAGGGTTGAGGATTGAGGATTGTGTATTGAAGATTGAGGATTGATGATTGAGGATTGAGGATTGAGGACTGAGGATTGAGGATTGAGGATTGAGGATGGAGGATTGAAGATTGAGTATTGAGGATTGAAGATTGAGGATTGAGGATTGAGGATTGAGGATTGAGGATTGAGGATTGAGGATTGAGGATTGGGGATTGAAGATTGAGAATTGGGTATTGAGGATTGAAGAACGAGGATTGAGTACTGAGGGTTGAGGATTGAGGATTGTAGACTGAGTATTGAGGATTGAATATTGAGGATTGAGGATTGAGGATTGAGTATTGAGAATTGGGTATTGAGGATTGAGGGTTGAAGATTGAGTATTGAGGATTGAAGGTTAAGGATTGAGGATTGAGGATTGAGGATTGACGATTGAAGATTGAGGATTGGGGATGGAGGATTGACGTTTGAGGATTGAGTATTGAGGATTGAGAATTGAGGATTGAGGATTGAAGATTGAGTATTGAGGATTGAAGATGGAGGATTGAGGGTTGAGGATTGAGGATTGAGGATGAGGGCTGAGGGTTGAGGATTGAGGTTTGAGGACTGAGGCCTGAGGATTGAGGATTGAGAATTGAGGATTAAGGATTGAGGATTGAAGATTGAGGATTGGGGGTTGAGGATTGAAGAATGAGGATTGAGGATTGAGGATTGAGGATTGAGGATTGAGGATTGAGTATTGAGGATTGAGGACCGAGGATTGAAGGTTGAGTATTGAGGATTGAAGATTGAGGATTGAGGATTGAGGATAGAGGATTGAGGATTGAAGATTGAGTGTTGAGGATGACGACTGAGGGTTGAGGATTGAGGTTTGAAGATTGAGGATTGAGGACTGAGGATTGAGGATAGAGGATGGAGCATTGAAGATTGAAGATTCAGGACTGGGGACTGAGGATTGAAGATTGAGGATTAAGGATTGAGGATTGTGGATTGAGGATCTAGGATTGGAGATTGATTAGTGAGGATTGAAGATTGAGGATTGAGGATTGAGGATTGAGAATTGAGGATGAGGACTGAGGGTTGAGGACTGAGGATTGACGATTGAGTATTGAAGATTGAGGATTGATTACTGAGGATTGAGGGTTGAGGATTGAGGATTGAGGATTGAGGATTGAGGATTGAGGATTGATGATTCAGTATTGAGTATTGAAGATTGAGAATTGAGGATTGAGGGTTGAACGTTGAGGACTGAGCGTTCAGGGTTGAGTGATGAGAATTGATGTTTGTTGATAGAGATTTGAAGATTGCAGATTGAGTATTGCGTATTGAAAACTGTGAATTGAGGATATTCTATTGGTGATTGAGGATTGACAACTGATTGTTGAGGACTGAGGGCTGAAGATTGAGGATGCAGGATTGAGGTTTCAGAATTGAGGTGTGTGGACTGAGGATTGAGGATTGAAGATTGAGTACTGAGGATTGAAGATTGAGGATTGAGGATTGAGGATTGAGGATTGAGGATGAGGGCTGCGGTTTGAGGATTGAGGTTTGAGGACTGAGGACTGAGGATTGAGGGTTGAGAATTGAGGATTGAGGATTGAGGATTGAAGATTGAGGATTGGGTATTGAGGATTGATGAATGAGGATTGAGGATTGAGGATTGGGGATTGAGGATTGAGGATTGAAGATTGAGGATTGGGTATTGCGGATTGAACATTGAGGATTGAGGATTGAGGATTGAGTATTGAGGATTGAGGATTGAGGATTGAGGGTTGAGGATTGAAGATTGAGGATTAGGGATTGAGGATTGACGATTGAGGATTGGGTATTGCGGATTGAACATTGAGGATTGAGGGTTGAGGACTGAGGATTGAGGGTTGAGAATTGAGGATTGATGACTGAGGATTGACGATTGAGGGTTGAGGATTGAGGATTGTGTATTGAAGATTGAGGATTGATGATTGAGGATTGAGGATTGAGGACTGAGGATTGAGGATTGAGGATTGAGGATGGAGGATTGAAGATTGAGTATTGAGGATTGAAGATTGAGGATTGAGGATTGAGGATTGAGTATTGGGGATTGAAGATTGAGAATTGGGTATTGAGGATTGAAGAACGAGGATTGAGTACTGAGGGTTGAGGATTGAGGATTGTAGACTGAGTATTGAGGATTGAATATTGAGGATTGAGGATTGAGGATTGAGGATTGAGAATTGGGTATTGAGGATTGAGGGTTGAAGATTGAGTATTGAGGATTGAAGGTTAAGGATTGAGGATTGAGGATTGAGGATTGACGATTGAAGATTGAGGATTGGGGATGGAGGATTGACGTTTGAGGATTGAGTATTGAGGATTGAGAATTGAGGATTGAGGATTGAAGATTGAGTATTGAGGATTGAAGATGGAGGATTGAGGGTTGAGGATTGAGGATTGAGGATGAGGGCTGAGGGTTGAGGATTGAGGTTTGAGGACTGAGGCCTGAGGATTGAGGATTGAGAATTGAGGATTAAGGATTGAGGATTGAAGATTGAGGATTGGGGGTTGAGGATTGAAGAATGAGGATTGAGGATTGAGTATTGAGGATTGAGGATTGAGGATTGAGGATTGAAGATTGAGTATTGGGGATTGAAGATTGAGGATTGAGGATTGAGGATTGAGGATTGAAGATTGAGGATTGCGTATTGAGGATTGAACATTGAGTATTGAGGATTGAGGATTGAAGATTGAATATTGATGATTGAAGATTGAGGATCGAGGATTGAGGGTTATGGATTGAGGACGAGGACTGAGGGCTGAGTATTGATGTTTGAGGTCTGAGGATTGAGTATTGAGGATTGAGAATTGAGGATTGAGGATTGAGGATTGAAGATTGAGGATTGGGTGTTGAGGATTGAAGAATGAGGATTGAGGGTTGAGGATTGAGGATTGAGGATTGAAAATTGAGTATTGAGGATTGAAGATTGAGGATTGAGGATTGAGGATTGAGGATTGAGTATTAAGGATTGAGGATTGAGGATTGAAGATTGAGTATTGATGATTGAAGATTGAGGATTGAGGATTTAGGGTTGTGGATTGCGGACGAGGACCGAGGGTTGAATATTGATGTTTATGGTCTGAGGATTGAGGATTGAGGATTGAGAATCGAGGATTGAGGAATGAGGATTGAGGATTGAAGATTGAGGATTGAAGATTGAGTCTTCAGGATTGGAGATTGACGATTGAGGATTGAGGACCGAGGATTGAAGGTTGAGTATTGAGGATTGAAGATTGAGGATTGAGGATTGAGGATTGAGGATTGAGGATTGAAGATTGAGTGTTGAGGATGACGACTGAGGGTTGAGGATTGAGGTTTGAAGATTGAGGATTGAGGACTGAGGATTGAGGATAGAGGATGGAGCATTGAAGATTGAAGATTCAGGACTGGGGACTGAGGATTGAAGATTGAGGATTAAGGATTGAGGATTGTGGATTGAGGATCTAGGATTGGAGATTGATTAGTGAGGATTGAAGATTGAGGATTGAGGATTGAGGATTGAGAATTGAGGATGAGGACTGAGGGTTGAGGACTGAGGATTGACGATTGAGTATTGAAGATTGAGGATTGATTACTGAGGATTGAGGGTTGAGGATTGAGGATTGAGGATTGAGGATTGAGGATTGAGGATTGATGATTCAGTATTGAGTATTGAAGATTGAGAATTGAGGATTGAGGGTTGAACGTTGAGGACTGAGCGTTCAGGGTTGAGTGATGAGAATTGATGTTTGTTGATAGAGATTTGAAGATTGCAGATTGAGTATTGCGTATTGAAAACTGTGAATTGAGGATATTCTATTGGTGATTGAGGATTGACAACTGATTGTTGAGGACTGAGGGCTGAAGATTGAGGATGCAGGATTGAGGTTTCAGAATTGAGGTGTGTGGACTGAAGATTGAGGATTGAAGATTGAGTACTGAGGATTGAAGATTGAGGATTGAGGATTGAGGATTGAGGATTGAGGATGAGGGCTGCGGTTTGAGGATTGAGGTTTGAGGACTGAGGACTGAGGATTGAGGGTCGAGAATTGAGGATTGAGGATTGAGGATTGAAGATTGAGGATTGGGTATTGAGGATTGATGAATGAGGATTGAGGATTGAGGATTGGGGATTGAGGATTGAGGATTGAAGATTGAGGATTGGGTATTGCGGATTGAACATTGAGGATTGAGGATTGAGGATTGAGTATTGAGGATTGAGGATTGAGGATTGAGGGTTGAGGATTGAAGATTGAGGATTAGGGATTGAGGATTGACGATTGAGGATTGGGTATTGCGGATTGAACATTGAGGATTGAGGGTTGAGGACTGAGGATTGAGGGTTGAGAATTGAGGATTGATGACTGAGGATTGACGATTGAGGGTTGAGGATTGAGGATTGTGTATTGAAGATTGAGGATTGATGATTGAGGATTGAGGATTGAGGACTGAGGATTGAGGATTGAGGATTGAGGATGGAGGATTGAAGATTGAGTATTGAGGATTGAAGATTGAGGATTGAGGATTGAGGATTGAGGATTGAGGATTGAGGATTGAGGATTGAGGATTGGGGATTGAAGATTGAGAATTGGGTATTGAGGATTGAAGAACGAGGATTGAGTACTGAGGGTTGAGGATTGAGGATTGTAGACTGAGTATTGAGGATTGAATATTGAGGATTGAGGATTGAGGATTGAGTATTGAGAATTGGGTATTGAGGATTGAGGGTTGAAGATTGAGTATTGAGGATTGAAGGTTAAGGATTGAGGATTGAGGATTGAGGATTGACGATTGAAGATTGAGGATTGGGGATGGAGGATTGACGTTTGAGGATTGAGTATTGAGGATTGAGAATTGAGGATTGAGGATTGAAGATTGAGTATTGAGGATTGAAGATGGAGGATTGAGGGTTGAGGATTGAGGATTGAGGATGAGGGCTGAGGGTTGAGGATTGAGGTTTGAGGACTGAGGCCTGAGGATTGAGGATTGAGAATTGAGGATTAAGGATTGAGGATTGAAGATTGAGGATTGGGGGTTGAGGATTGAAGAATGAGGATTGAGGATTGAGGATTGAGGATTGAGGATTGAGGATTGAGGATTGAAGATTGAGGATTGCGTATTGAGGATTGAACATTGAGTATTGAGGATTGAGGATTGAAGATTGAATATTGATGATTGAAGATTGAGGATCGAGGATTGAGGGTTATGGATTGAGGACGAGGACTGAGGGCTGAGTATTGATGTTTGAGGTCTGAGGATTGAGAATTGAGGATTGAGAATTGAGGATTGAGGATTGAGGATTGAAGATTGAGGATTGGGTGTTGAGGATTGAAGAATGAGGATTGAGGGTTGAGGATTGAGGATTGAGGATTGAAAATTGAGTATTGAGGATTGAAGATTGAGGATTGAGGATTGAGGATTGAGGATTGAGTATTAAGGATTGAGGATTGAGGATTGAAGATTGAGTATTGAGGGTTGAAAGTTTAGGATCGAGGATTGAGTATTGAGGATTGAGGATTAAAGATTGAGGATTGAGGATTGAGGATTGAGTTTTGAGGATTGAGGATTGAAGATTGAGTATTGATGATTGAAGATTGAGGATTGCGGATTTAGGGTTGTGGATTGAGGACGAGGACCGAGGGTTGAATATTGATGTTTATGGTCTGAGGATTGAGGATTGAGGATTGAGAATCGAGGATTGAGGAATGAGGATTGAGGATTGAAGATTGAGGATTGAAGATTGAGTATTCAGGATTGGAGATTGACGATTGAGGATTGAGGACCGAGGATTGAAGGTTGAGTATTGAGGATTGAAGTTTGAGGATTGAGGATTGAGGATTGAGGATTGAGGATTGAAGATTGAGTGTTGAGGATGACGACTGAGGGTTGAGGATTGAGGTTTGAAGATTGAGGATTGAGGACTGAGGATTGAGGATAGAGGATGGAGCATTGAAGATTGAAGATTCAGGACTGGGGACTGAGGATTGAAGATTGAGGATTAAGGATTGAGGATTGTGGATTGAGGATCTAGGATTGGAGATTGATTAGTGAGGATTGAAGATTGAGAATTGAGGATTGAGGATTGAGGATTGAGAATTGAGGATGAGGACTGAGGGTTGAGGACTGAGGATTGACGATTGAGTATTGAAGATTGAGGATTGATTACTGAGGATTGAGGGTTGAGGATTGAGGATTGAGGATTGAGGATTGAGGATTGAGGATTGATGATACAGTATTGAGGATTGAAGATTGAGAATTGAGGATTGAGGGTTGAACGTTGAGGACTGAGCGTTCAGGGTTGAGTGATGAGAATTGATGTTTGTTGATAGAGATTTGAAGATTGCAGATTGAGTATTGCGTATTGAAAACTGTGAATTGAGGATATTCTATTGGTGATTGAGGATTGACAACTGATTGTTGAGGACTGAGGGCTGAAGATTGAGGATGCAGGATTGAGGTTTCAGAATTGAGGTGTGTGGACTGAGGATTGAGGATTGAAGATTGAGTACTGAGGATTGAAGATTGAGGATTGAGGATTGAGGATAGAGGATTGAGGATGAGGGCTGCGGTTTGAGGATTGAGGCTTGAGGACTGAGGACTGAGGATTGAGGGTTGAGAATTGAGGATTGAGGATTGAGGATTGAAGATTGAGGATTGGGTATTGAGGATTGAAGATTGAGGATTGAGGATTGAGTATTGAGGATTGAAGATTGAGGATTGAGTATTGAAGATTGAGGATTGATGATTGAGGATAGAGGATTGAGGATTGAGGATTGAGGAATGAGGATTGAGGATTGAAGATTGAGGATTGAGGATTGAAGGTTGAGGTTTGGGGATTGAGGATTTAGGATTGAGGATTGAGAATTGAGGATTGAGGATTGAGGATTGAGGATTGAAGATTGAGTATTGAGGATTGAAGATTGAGGATTGAGGATTGAGGATTGAGGATTGAGTATTGAGGATTGAGGATTGATGGTTGAGTATTGAGAATAGAGGATTGAGGATTGAGGATTGAGTGTTGAAGATTGAGGATTGATGACTGAGGATTGACGATTGAGGGTTGAGGATTGAGGATTGTGTATTGAAGATTGAGGATTGATGATTGAGGATTGAGGATTGAGGATTGAGGATTGAGGAATGAGGATTGAGGATTGAGGATTGAAGATTGAGTATTGAGTACTGAAGCCTGACGATTGAGGATTGAGAATTGAGGATTGAGGATTGCGGATGGAGGATTGAAGATTGAGTATTGAGGATTGAAGATTGAGGATTGAGGATTGAGGATTGAGGATTGAGGATTGAGGATTGAGGATTGCGGATTGGGGATTGAAGATTGAGAATTGGGTATTGAGGATTGAAGAACGAGGATTGAGTACTGAGGGTTGAGGATTGAGAATTGTAGACTGAGTATTGAGGATTGAATATTGAGGATTGAGGATTGAGGATTGAGGATTAAGAATTGTGTATTGAGGATTGAGGGTTGAAGATTGAGTATTGAGGATTGAAGGTTAAGGATTGAGGATTGAGGATTGAGGATTGACGATTGAAGATTGAGGGTTGGGGATGGAGGATTGACGTTTGAGGATTGAGTATTGAGGATTGAGAATTGAGGATTGAGGATTGAAGATTGAGTATTGAGGATTGAAGATGGAGGATTGAGGGTTGAGGATTGAGGATTGAGGATGAGGGCTGAGGGTTGAGGATTGAGGTTTGAGGACTGAGGCCTGAGGATTGAGGATTGAGAATTGAGGATTGAGGATTGAGGATTGAAGATTGAGGATTGGGCGTTGAGGATTGAAGAATGAGGATTGAGGATTGACGATTGAGTATTGAGGATTGAGGATTGATGGTTGAGTATTGAGGATTGAGGACCGAGGATTGAAGGTTGAGTATTGAGGATTGAAGATTGAGGATTGAGGATTGAGGATTGAGGATTGAGGATTGAAGATTGAGTGTTGAGGATGACGACTGAGGGTTGAGGATTGAGGTTTGAAGATTGAGGATTGAGGACTGAGGATTGAGGATAGAGGATGGAGCATTGAAGATTGAAGATTCAGGACTGGGGACTGAGGATTGAAGATTGAGGATTAAGGATTGAGGATTGTGGATTGAGGATCTAGGATTGGAGATTGATTAGTGAGGATTGAAGATTGAGGATTGAGGATTGAGGATTGAGAATTGAGGATGAGGACTGAGGGTTGAGGACTGAGGATTGACGATTGAGTATTGAAGATTGAGGATTGATTACTGAGGATTGAGGGTTGAGGATTGAGGATTGAGGATTGAGGATTGACGATTGAGGATTGATGATTCAGTATTGAGTATTGAAGATTGAGAATTGAGGATTGAGGGTTGAACGTTGAGGACTGAGCGTTCAGGGTTGAGTGATGAGAATTGATGTTTGTTGATAGAGATTTGAAGATTGCAGATTGAGTATTGCGTATTGAAAACTGTGAATTGAGGATATTCTATTGGTGATTGAGGATTGACAACTGATTGTTGAGGACTGAGGGCTGAAGATTGAGGATGCAGGATTGAGGTTTCAGAATTGAGGTGTGTGGACTGAGGATTGAGGATTGAAGATTGAGTACTGAGGATTGAAGATTGAGGATTGAGGATTGAGGATTGAGGATTGAGGATGAGGGCTGCGGTTTGAGGATTGAGGTTTGAGGACTGAGGACTGAGGATTGAGGGTTGAGAATTGAGGATTGAGGATTGAGGATTGAAGAATGAGGATTGGGTATTGAGGATTGATGAATGAGGATTGAGGATTGAGGATTGGGGATTGAGGACTGAGGATTGAAGATTGAGGATTGGGTATTGCGGATTGAACATTGAGGATTGAGGATTGAGGATTGAGTATTGAGGATTGAGGATTGAGGATTGAGGGTTGAGGATTGAAGATTGAGGATTAGGGATTGAGGATTGACGATTGAGGATTGGGTATTGCGGATTGAACATTGAGGATTGAGGGTTGAGGACTGAGGATTGAGGGTTGAGAATTGAGGATTGATGACTGAGGATTGACGATTGAGGGTTGAGGATTGAGGATTGTGTATTGAAGATTGAGGATTGATGATTGAAGATTGAGGATTGAGGACTGAGGATTGAGGATTGAGGATTGAGGATGGAGGATTGAAGATTGAGTATTGAGGATTGAAGATTGAGGATTGAGGATTGAGGATTGAGGATTGAGGATTGAGGATTGAGGATTGAGGATTGGGGATTGAAGATTGAGAATTGGGTATTGAGGATTGAAGAACGAGGATTGAGTACTGAGGGTTGAGGATTGAGGATTGTAGACTGAGTATTGAGGATTGAATATTGAGGATTGAGGATTGAGGATTGAGGATTGAGAATTGGGTATTGAGGATTGAGGGTTGAAGATTGAGTATTGAGGATTGAAGGTTAAGGATTGAGGATTGAGGATTGAGGATTGACGATTGAAGATTGAGGATTGGGGATGGAGGATTGACGTTTGAGGATTGAGGGTTGAAGATTGAGTATTGAGGATTGAAGGTTAAGGATTGAGGATTGAGGATTGAGGATTGACGATTGAAGATTGAGGGTTGGGGATGGAGGATTGACGTTTGAGGATTGAGTATTGAGGATTGAGAATTGAGGATTGAGGATTGAAGACTGAGTATTGAGGATTGAAGATGGAGGATTGAGGGTTGAGGATTGAGGATTGAGGATGAGGGCTGAGGGTTGAGGATTGAGGTTTGAGGACTGAGGCCTGAGGATTGAGGATTGAGAATTGAGGATTGAGGATTGAGGATTGAAGATTGAGGATTGGGCGTTGAGGATTGAAGAATGAGGATTGAGGATTGACGATTGAGTATTGAGGATTGAGGATTGATGGTTGAGTATTGAGGATAGAGGATTGAGGATTGAGGATTGAGTGTTGAAGATTGAGGATTGATGACTGAGGATTGAGGATTGAGGGTTGACGTTTGAGGATTGAGTATTGAGGATTGAGAATTGAGGATTGAGGACTGAGTATTGACGATTGAGTATTGAAGATTGTGGATTGATGACTGAGGATCGAGGATTGAGGATTGAGGATTGAGGACTGAGGATTGACGATTGAGTATTGAGGATTGACAACTGATTGTCGAGGACTGAGGGCTGAAGATTGAGGATGCAGGATTGAGGATTCAGAATTGAGGTTTGTGGACTGAGGATTGAGGATTGAAGATTGAGGATTGAGTATTGAGGATTGAGGATTGAGGGTTGAGGATTGAGGATTGAAGATTGCGGATTGGGGAATGAGGATTGACGATTGAGGATTGGGTATTGCGGGTTGAACATTGAGGATTGAGGATTGAGGATTGAGGATTGAGTATTGAGGATTGAAGGTTGAGGATTGAGTATTGAAGATTGAGGATTGATGATTGACGATAGAGGATTGAGGATTGAGGATTGAGGAATGAGGATTTAGGATTGAGGATTGAAGATTGTGTATTGAGTACTGAATCCTGACGATTGAGGACAGAGCATTGGGGATTGAGGATTGAGGATTGAGGATTGAAGGTTGAGTATTGAGGATTGAAGATTGAGGATTGAGGATTGAATATTGAGGATAGAGGATTGAGGATTGAGAATTGGGGATTGAGGATTGAGGGTTGAAGATTGAGTATTGAGGATTGAAGGTTGAGGATTGAGGATTGAGGATTGACGATTGAAGATTGAGGATTGGGGATGGGGGATTGACGTTTGAGTATTGAGTATTGAGGATTGAGAATTGAGAATTGAGGATTGAGGATTGAAGATTGAGTATTGAGGATTGAAGATTGAGGATTGAGGGTTGAGGATTGAGGATAGAGGATGAGGGCTGAGGGTTGAGGATTGAGGTTTGAGGACTGAGGACTGAGGATTGAGGATTGAGAATTGAGGATTGAGGATTGAGGATTGAAGATTGAGGATTGGGCGTTGAGGATTGAAGAATGAGGGCTGAGGATTGAGGATTGAGGATTGAGGATTAAAGATAGAGGATTGAGGATTGAGTATTGAGAATTGAAGATTGAGTATTGGGGATTGAAGATTGAGGATTGAGGATTGAGGGTTGAGGATTGAGGACGAGGACTGACGGTTGAGGATTGAGGTTTGAGGATTGAGGATTGAGGATTGAGGACTGAGGACTGAGGATTGAGGATTGAGCATTGAGGATTGAAGCTTGAGGACTGGGGATTGAGGATTGAAGGTTGAGGATTAAGGCTTGAGGATTGGGGATTGATGATCTAGGATTGGAAATTGATTATTGAGGATTGAAGATTGAGGATTGAGGATTGAGGATTGAGGATTGAGAATTGAGAACTGAGGATGAGGACTGAGGGTTGAGGATTGAGGTTTGAGGAACGAGGATTGGGGATTGAGGATTGAGGACTGAGGATTGACGATTGAGTATTGAAGATTGAGGATTGATGACTGAGGATTGAGGATTGAGGATTGAGGATTGAGGATTGAGGATTGAAGATTGAGTATTGAGGATTGAATATTGAGGATTGAGGATTGAGGATTGAGGATTGAGGATGAGGGCTGAGGGTTGAGGGTTGAGGTTTGAGTATTGAATCCTGAAAATTCAGGATATTCTATTGAGTATTGAGAATTGAGGATTGATGGATGGGTATTGAGGATTGAGGATTGAGGATTGAAGATTGAGTATTGAGGATTGAAGATTGAGGATTGAGAATTGAGGATTGAGGATTGAGGATTGAGGATGAGGTCTGAGAGTTGAGGGTTGAGGTTTGAGGGCTAAGGACTGTGGATTGAGGATTGAGGATTGAGGATTGAGGATTGAGGATTGAAGATTGAGGATTGGGGACTGAGGATTGAAGATTGAGGATTGAGGATTGAAGATTCAGTATTGAGGATTGAATATTGAGAATTGAGGAATGAGGATTGAATATTGAGGACTGAGCGTTCAGGGTTGAGTGATGAGAATTGATGTTTGTGGATTGAGATTTGATTATTGAATATTGTGGATTGAGTATTGAACCATGAGAATTCAGGATATCTTATTGAGTATTGAGAATTGAGGATTGATCATTGAGTATTGAGGATTGATGGTTGAGGGTTGTGTGTTGAATATTGAGGATGGAGGATTGAGGATTGAGGATTGAGGATTGAGGATTGAAGATTGAGTATTGATGATTGAAGATTGAGCATTGAGTATTGGGGATTGAGAATTGAGAATTGAGGATGAGTACTGAGGCTTGAGGATTGAGGTTTGAAGAATAAGGATTGGGGATTGAGGATTGAGGATTAAGGATTGAGAATTGAGGATTGAGGATTGAGGAAGGAAGATTGAGGATTGGGTACTGAGGATTGAAGAATGAGGATTGAGGATTGAGGATTGAGGATTGAGGATTGAAGATTGAGAATTGAGGATTGAAGATTGAGGATTGAGGATTGAGTGTTGAGGATTGAGGACGAGGACTGACGATTGAGGATTGAGGGTTGAACATTGAGGATTGAAGATTGAGGACTGGGGATTGAGGATTGAAGGTTGAGGATCAAGGATTGAGGTTTGGGGATTCAGGATCTAGGATTGGAGATTGATTAATGAGGATTGAAGATTGAGGATTGAGGATTGAGGATTGAGAATTGAGAATTGAGGATTGAGGATTGAGGTTTGAGGATTGAGGATTGAAGATTGAGGATTGACGATTGAGGATTGAGTATTGAGGATTGAGGGCTAAGGATTGATTATTGAAGATTCAGTATTGAGGATTGAATATTGAGGATTGAGGATTGAGGATTGAGGATTGAGGATGAGGGCTGAGGTTTGAGGATTGAGGTTTGACGCCTGAGGACTGAGGATTGAGGGTTGAGAATTGAGGATTGAGGATTGAGGATTGGAGATTGAGGATTGGATATTGAGGATTGAAGAATGAGGATTGAGGATAGAGGATTGAAGTTTGCGGATTGGGTATTGAGGATTGAACAATGAGGATTCAGGATAGAGGATTGAGGATTGTGGATTCAAGATTGAGTATTAAGGATTGAAGATTGAGGATTGAGGATTGAGGATTGAGGATTGAGGATTGACGATTGAGTATTGGGGATTGAAGATTGAGGATTGAGGATTGAGGATTGAGGATGGAGAATGACGGCTGAGGGTTGAGGATTGAGGTTTGAGTATGGACCCTGAGAATTCAGGATATTCTATTGAGTATTGAGAATTGAGGATTGTTGAGGATGGTTGAGTATTGAGGACTGAGGATTGAGGATTGAGGATTGAGTATTGAAGATTGAGGATTGATGATTGAGTATTGAGGATTGAGTGTTGATGATTGAGGATTGAGTATTGAAGATTGAGGATTGATGATTGAGGATTGAGGATTGAGGATTGTGGATTGAGGAATGAGGATTGAGGATTGAGGATTGAAGATTGAGTATTGAGTACTGAAGCCTGACGATTGAGGATTGAGAATTGAGGATTGAGCATTGAGGATTGAGGAATGAAGATTGAGTATTGAGGATTGAAGATCGAGGATTGAGGATTGAGGATTGTGGATTGACGATTGAGGGTTGAGGATTGAGGATTGAGGACAGAAGACTGAGGATTGGGTATTGAGGATTGAGGAACGAGGATTGAGGATTGAGGATTGAGGATTGAGGATTGTAGACTGAGTATTGAGGATTGAATATTGAGGATTGAGTATTGAGGATTGAGGATTGAGGATTGAGAATTGGGGATTGAGGATTGTGTGTTGAAGATTGAGTATTGAGGATTGAAGGTTGAGGACTGAGGATTGAGGATTGAGGATTGAGGATTGAGAATTGAGGATTGAGGGTTGAAGATTGAGTATTGAGGATTGAATATTGAGGATTGATGGTTGAGGATTGAGGATTGAGTATGAGGGCTGAGGGTTGAGGATTGAGGTGTGATGACTGAGGACTGAGGATTGAGGATTGAGAATAGAGGATTGAGGATTGAGGATTGAAGATTGAGAATTGAGGATTGAGGATTGAAGATTGAGTGTTGAGGATTGAAGATGGAGGATTGAGGGTTGAGTATTGAGGATTGAGGATGAGGGCTGAGTGTTGAGGATTGAGGTTTGTGGACTGAGGCCTGAGGATTGAGGATTGAGAATTGAGGATTGAGGATTGAGGATTGAAGATTGAGGATTGGGCGTTGAGGGTTGAAGAATGAGGATTGAGGATTGAGGATTGAGGATTGAGGATTGAGGATTGAGGACTGAGGATTGAGGATTGAGAATTGAAGATTGAGTATTGGGGATTGAAGATTGAGGATTGAGGATTGAGGGTTGAGGATTGAGTACGAGGACTGACGGTTGAGGATTGAGGTTTGAGGATTGAGGATTGAGGATTGAGGACTGAGGACTGAGGATTGGGGATTGAGCATTGAGGATTGAAGCTTGAGGACTGGGGATTGAGGATTGAAGATTGAGGATTAAGGCTTGAGGATTGGGGATTGAGGATCTAGGATTGGAGATTGATTATTGAGGATTGAAGATTGAGGATTGAGGATTGAGGATTGAGGATTGAGAATTGAGAACTGATGATGAGGACTGAGGGTTGAGGATTGAGGTTTGAGGAACGAGGATTGGGGATTGAGGATTGAGGACTGAGGATTGAAGATTGAGTATTGAGGATTGAATATTGAGGATTGAGGATTGAGGATTGAGGATTTAGAATGAGGGCTGAGGGTTGAGGTTTGAGTATTGAATCCTGAAAATTCAGGATATTCTATTGAGTATTGAGAATTGAGTATTGATGGTTGAGTATTGAGGATTGAGGATTGAGGATTGAAGATTGAGTATTGAGGATTGAAGATTGAGGATTGAGGATTGAGGATTGAGGATTGAGGATTGAGGATGAGTTCTGTGAGTTGAGGGTTGAGGTTTGAGGCCTAAGGACTGTGGATTGAGGATTGAGGATTGAGGATTGAGGATTGAGGATTGAAGATTGAGAATTGAGGATTGAAGATTGAGTATTGAAGATTGAGGATGGGTATTGAGGATTGAAGAATGACGATTGAGGATTGAGGGTTGAGGATTGAGGATTGAAGATTGGTGATTGAGGATTGAGGATTGAGGATTGAATATTGAGTATTGAGGATTGAAGATTGAGGATTGAGGATTGAGTGTTGAGGATTGAGGACGAGGACTGACGATTGAGGATTGAGGGTTGAACATTGAGGATTGAAGATTGAGGACTGGGGATTGAGGATTGAAGGTTGAGGATTAAGGATTGAGGTTTGGGGATTCAGGATCTAGAATTGGAGATTGATTAATGAGGATTGAAGATTCAGGTTTGAGGATTGAGGATTGAGAATTGAGAATTGAGGATTGAGGATTGAGGTTTGAGGATTGAGGATTGAAGGTTGAGGATTGGGGATTGAGGATTGACGATTGAGGATTGGGTATTGCGGATTGAACATTGAGGATTGAGGATTGAGTATTGAGGATTGAGTATTGTGGATTGAAGATTGAGGATTGAGGATTGAGGATTGAGGATTGAGGATTGAAGGTTGAGGATTGAGGATTGAGGATTGACGATTGAGGATTGAGTATTGAGGATTGAGAGCTGAGGATTGATTATTGAAGATTCAGTATTGAGGATTGAATATTGAGGATTGAGGATTGAGGATTGAGGATAGAGGATGAGGGCTGAGGTTTGAGGATTGAGGTTTGAGGCCTGAGGACTGAGGATTGAGGGTTGAGAATTGAGGATTGAGGATTGAGGATTGGAGATTGAGGATTGGGTATTGAGGATTAAAGAATGAGAATTGAGGATAGGGGATTGAAGATTGCGGATTGGGTATTGAGGATTGAACAATGAGGATTGAGGATTGAACAATGAGGATTGAGGATAGAGGATTGAGGATTGTGGATTCAAGATTGAGTATTAAGGATTGAAGATTGAGGATTGAGGATTGAGGATTGAGGATTGAGGATTGACGATTGAGTATTGGGGATTGAAGATTGAAGATTGAGGATTGAGGATTGAGGATGGAGAATGACGGCTGAGGGTTGAGGATTGAGGTTTGAGTATGGACCCCGAGAATTCAGGATATTCTATTGAGTATTGAGAATTGAGGATTGATGGTTGAGTATTGATGACTGAGGATTGAGGATTGAGCATTGAGGATTGAGGATTGAGGATTGAAGATTGAGTATTGAGGATTGAATATTGAGGATTGAGGATTGAGTATTGAGGATTGAGGATGAGGGCTGAGGGTTGAGGGTTGAGGTTTGAGTATTGAATCCTGAAAATTCAGGATATTCTATTGAGTATTGAGAATTGAGGATTGATGGATGGGTATTGAGGATTGAGGATTGAGGATTGAAGAATGAGAATTGAGGATTGAGGATTGATGCTTGAGGATTGAGGATTGAGGATTGAGGATTGAGGATGAGGTCTGAGAGTTGAGGGTTGAGGTTTGAGGGCAAAGGACTGTGGATTGAGGACTGAGGATTGAGGATTGAAGATTGAGGATTGGGGACTGAGGATTGAAGATTGAGGATTGAGGATTGAAGATTCAGTATTGAGGATTGAAGATTGAGAATTGAGGAATGAGGATTGAACATTGAGGACTGAGCGTTCAGGGTTGAGTGATGAGAATTGATGTTTGTGGATTGAGATTTGATTATTGAATATTGTGGATTGAGTATTGAACCATGAGAATTCAGTATATTCCATTGAGTATTGAGAATTGAGGATTGATGATTGAGTATTCAGGATTGATGGTTGAGCGTTGTGTGTTGAATATTGAGGATGGAGGATTGAGGATTGAGGATTGAGGATTGAGGATTGAAGATTGAGTATTGATGATTGAAGATTGAGCGTTGAGGATTGAGGGCTGATGATTGAGGACGAGGACTGACGGTTGAGGACTGAGGTTTGAGGATTGAGGATTGAGGATTGAGGATTGAGGATTGAAGATTCAGTATTGAGGATTGAAGATTGAGAATTGAGGATTGAGGATTGAACATTGAGGACTGAGCGTTCAGAGTTGAGTGATGAGGATTGATGTTTGTGGATAGAGATTTGCAGATTGCAGATTGAGTATTACGTATTGAAAACTGTGAATTGAGGATATTATATTGGGGATTGAGGGTTGACAACTGATTGTTGAGGACTGAGGGCTGAAGATTGAGGATGCAGTGTTGAGGATTCAGAATTGAGGTTTGTGGACTGAGGATTGAGGATTGAAGATTGAGTATTGACGATTGAAGATTGAGGATTGAGGGTTGAGAATTGAGGATTGAGGATTGAGGATTGAAGATTGAGGATTGGGTATTGAGGTTTGATGAATGAGGATTGAGGATTGAGGATTGGGGATTGAGGATTGAGGATTGAAGTTTGAGGATTGACGTTTGAGGATTGAGGATTGAGGATGAGTTCTGAGAGTTGAGGGTTGAGGTTTGAGGTCTAAGGACTGTGGAATGAGGATTGAGGATTGAGGATTGAGGATCGAAGATTAGGTATTGAGGATTGAAGATTGAGGATTGAGGATTGAGGATTGAGAATTGAGGATTGAGGATGAGTTCTGAGAGTTGAGGGTTGAGGTTTGAGGGCTAAGGACTGTGGATTGAGGATTGAGGATTGAGGATTGAGGATTGAGGGTTGAAGATTGAGGATTGAAGGTTCAGTATTGAGGATTGATAATTGAGAATTGAGGAATGAGGATTGAACGTTGAGGACTGAGCGTTCAGGGTTGAGTGAAGAGAATTGATGTCTGTGGATTGAGATTTGATTATTGAATATTGTGGATTGAGTATTGAACCATGAGAATTCAGGATATTCTATTGAGTATTGAGAATTGAGGATTGATGATTGAGTAGTGAGGATTGATGGTTGAGGGTTGTGTGTTCAATATTGAGGATGGAGGATTGAGGATTGAGGATTGAGGATTGAGGATTGAAGATTGAGTATTGATGATTGAAGATTGAGCATTGGGGATTGAGGATTGAGAATTGAGAATTGAGCATGAGGAGTGAGGGTTGAGGATTGATGTTTGAAGAATGAGGATTGGGGATTGAAGATTGAGGATTGGGGATTGAGGATTGAGAATTGAGAATTGAGGATTGAGGATTGAGGATTGAGGATTGTGGATTGAAGATTGAGGATTGGGGATTGAGGATTGACGATTGAGGATTGGGTATTGCGGATTGAACATTGAGGATAGAGGTTTGAGGATTGAGGATTGAGTATTGAGGATTGAAGATTGAGGATTGAGGATTGAGGATTCAGGATTGAGGATTGGGGATTGTGGATTGAGTGTTGAGGATTGAGGATTGAGGATTTAGGATTGAGGATTGAAGATTCAGTATTGGGGATTGAAGATTGAGGATTGAGGTTTGAGGATTGAGGATGGAGAATGAGGGCTGAGGGTTGAGGATTGAGGTTTGAGTATTGAACCCTGAGAATTCAGGATATTCTATTGAGTATTGAGAAGTGAGGATTGATGGTTGAGTATTGGGGATTGATGATTAAGGATTGAGGATTGAGTATTGATGATTGAGGATTGATGATTGAGTATTGAGGATTGAGGGTTGATGATTGAGGATTGAGTATTGAAGATTGAGGATTGATGATTGAGTATTGAGGATTAAGGGTTGATGATTGAGGATTGAGTATTGAAGATTGAGGATTGATGATTGAGGATTGAGGATTGAGGATTGAAGATTGAGGAATGAGGATTGGGGATTGAGGATTGAAGATTGAGTATTCAGTACTGAAGCCTGACGATTGAGGATTGAGAATTGAGAATTGAGGATTGAGGATTGAGGATTGAAGGTCGTGTATTGAGGATTGAAGATCGAGGATTGAGGATTGAGGATTGAGGATTGAGGATTAAGTGTTGAGGATTGAGGATTGAGGACTGAAGACTGAGGATTGGGTAATGAGGATTGAAGAACGAGGATTGAGGATTGAGGATTGAGGATTGAGGATTGAAGATTGAGGATTGAAGGTTCAGTATTGAGGATTGAAGATTGAGAATTGAGGAATGAGTATTGAACATTGTGGACTGAGCGTTCAGGGTTGAGTGATGAGAATTGATGTTTGTGGATTGAGATTTGATTATTGAATATTGTGGATTGAGTATTGAACCATGAGAATTCAGGATGTTCTATTGAGTATTGAGAATTGAGGATTGATGATTGAGTATTGAGGATTGATGGTTGTGGGTTGTGTGTTGAATATTGAGGATGGAGGATTGAGGATTGAGGATTGAGGATTGAGGATTGAAGATTGAGAATTGAGAATTGAGGATGAGGAGTGAGGGTTGAGGATTGAGGTTTGAAGAATGAGGATTGGGGATTGAGGTTTGAGGATTGAATATTGAGTATTGAGAATTGAAGATAGAGGATTGAGGATTGAGGGTTGAGGATTGAGGACGAGGACTGACGGTTGAGGATTGAGGTTTGAGGATTGAGGATTGAGGGTTGAGGACTGAGGGTTGAGGATTGAGGATTGAACATTGAGGATTGAAGATTGAGGACTGGGGATTGAGGATTGAATGTTGAGGATTAAGGATTGAGGATTGGGGATTCAGGATCTAGGATTGGATATTGATTAATGAGGATTGAGGATTGAAGATTGAGGATTGAGGATAGAGGATTGAGGATTGAATATTGAGTATTGAGAATTGAAGATTGAGGATTGAGGATTGAGGGTTGAGGATTGAGGACGAGGACTGACGGTTGAGGATTGAGGTTTGAGGGTTGAGGATTGAGGATTGAGGATTGAAGATTGAGGATTGTGGATTGAGTATTGACGATTGAGGATTGGGTATTGCGGATTGAACATTGAGGATTGAGGATTGAGGATTGAGTATTGAGGATTGAAGATTGAGGATTGGGTATTGAGGATTGAAGAATGAGGATTGAGGATTGAGGATTGAGGGTTGAGGATTGAGGATTGAAATTGAGGATTCAGGATTGAGGATTGAGGATTGAATATTGAGTATTGAGGATTGAAGATTGAGGATTGAGGATTGAGGGTTGAGGATTGAGGACGAGGACTGACGGTTGAGGATAGAGGTTTGAGGATTGAGGATTGAGGGTTGAGGACTGAGGATTGAGGATTGAGGATTGAACATTGAGGATTGAAGATTGAGGACTGGGGATTGTGGATTGAATGTTGAGGATTAAGGATTGAGGATTGGGGATTCAGGATCTAGGATTGGAGATTGATTAACGAGGATTGAAGATTGAGGATTGGGGATTGAGGATTGAGAATTGAGAATTGAGTATTGAGGATTGAGGATTGAGGATTGAGGATTGAAGATTGAGGATTGGGGATTGAGGATTGACGATTGAGGATTGGGTATTGCGGATTGAACATTGAGGATTGAGGATTGAGGATTGAGGATTGAGTATTGAGGATTGAAGATTGAGGATTGAGGATTGAGGATTGAGGATTGAGGATTGAAGATTGAGGATTGAGGATTGAGGATTGACGATTGAGGATTGAGGATTGAGGATGAGTTCTGAGAGTTGATGGTTGAGGTTTTGAGGGCTAATGACTGTGGATTGAGAATTGCGGATTGAGGATTGAGGATTGAAGATTGAGTATTGAGGATTGAAGATTGAGGATTGAGGATTGAGGATTGAGGATTGCGGATTGAGGATGAGTTCTGAGAGGTGAGGGTTGAGGTTTGAGGGCTAAAGACTGTGGAATGAGGATTGAGGATTGAGGATTGAGGATTGAAGATTGAGTATTGAGGATTGAAGATTGAGGATTGAGGATTGAGGGTTGAGGATTGAGGATTGAGGATTGAGGATGAGTTCTGAGAGTTGAGGGTTGAGGTTTGAGGGCTAAGGACTGTGGATTGAGGATTGAGGATTGAGGATAGAGGATTGAGGATTGAAGATTGAGGATTGAAGGTTCAGTATTGAGGATTGAAGATTGAGAATTGAGGAATGAGGGTTGAACATTGAGGACTGAGCGTTCAGGGTTGAGTGATGAGAATTGATGTTTGTGGATTGAGATTTGATTATTGAATATTGTGGATTGAGTATTGAACCATGAGAATTCAGGATATTCTATTGAGTATTGAGAATTGAGGATTGATGATTGAGTATTGAGGATTGATGGTTGAGGGTTGTGTGTTGAATATTGAGGATGGAGGATTGAGGATTGAGGATTGAGGATTGAGGATTGAAGATTGAGTATTGATGATTGAAGATTGAGCATTGGGGATTGAGGATTGAGAATTGAGAATTGAGCATGAGGAGTGAGGGTTGAGGATTGAGGTTTGAAGATTGAGGATTGAGGACTGAGGATTGAGGATAGAGGATGGAGCATTGAAGATTGAAGATTCAGGACTGGGGACTGAGGATTGAAGATTGAGGATTAAGGATTGAGGATTGTGGATTGAGGATCTAGGATTGGAGATTGATTAGTGAGGATTGAAGATTGAGGATTGAGGATTGAGGATTGAGGATTGAGAATTGAGGATGAGGACTGAGGGTTGAGGACTGAGGATTGACGATTGAGTATTGAAGATTGAGGATTGATTACTGAGGATTGAGGGTTGAGGATTGAGGATTGAGGATTGAGGATTGAGGATTGAGGATTGATGATTCAGTATTGAGGATTGAAGATTGAGAATTGAGGATTGAGGGTTGAACGTTGAGGACTGAGCGTTCAGGGTTGAGTGATGAGAATTGATGTTTGTTGATAGAGATTTGAAGATTGCAGATTGAGTATTGCGTATTGAAAACTGTGAATTGAGGATATTCTATTGGTGATTGAGGATTGACAACTGATTGTTGAGGACTGAGGGCTGAAGATTGAGGATGCAGGATTGAGGTTTCAGAATTGAGGTGTGTGGACTGAGGATTGAGGATTGAAGATTGAGTACTGAGGATTGAAGATTGAGGATTGAGGATTGAGGATTGAGGATTGAGGATGAGGGCTGCGGTTTGAGGATTGAGGCTTGAGGACTGAGGACTGAGGATTGAGGGTTGAGAATTGAGGATTGAGGATTGAGGATTGAAGATTGAGGATTGGGTATTGAGGATTGATGAATGAGGATTGAGGATTGAGGATTGGGGATTGAGGATTGAGGATTGAAGATTGAGGATTGGGTATTGCGGATTGAACATTGAGGATTGAGGATTGAGGATTGAGTATTGAGGATTGAGGATTGAGGATTGAGGGTTGAGGATTGAAGATTGAGGATTAGGGATTGAGGATTGACGATTGAGGATTGGGTATTGCGGATTGAACATTGAGGATTGAGGGTTGAGGATTGAGGATTGAGTATTGAGGATTGAAGATTGAGGATTGAGTATTGAAGATTGAGGATTCATGATTGAGGATAGAGGATTGAGGATTGAGGATTGAGGAATGAGGATTGAGGAGTGAAGATTGAGGATTGAGGATTGAAGGTTGAGGTTTGGGGATTGAGGATTTAGGATTGAGAATTGAGAATTGAGGGTGAGGACAGAGGGTTGAGGATTGAGGTTTGAGTATTGAACACTGAGAATTCAGGATATTCTATTGAGTATTGAGAATTGAGGATTCATGGTTGAGTATTGAGGATATAAGGATTGAGGATTGAGGATTGAGTATTGAAGATTGAGGATTGATGACTGAGGATTGAGGATTGAGCATTGAGAATTGAGTATTGAGGAATGAGGATTGAGGATTGAGGATTGAAGATTGAGTATTGAGTACTGAAGCCTGACGATTGAGGATTGAGAATTGAGGATTGAGGATTGAGGATTGAGGATTGAAGATTGAGTATTGAGGATTGAAGATTGAGGATTGAGGATTGAGGATTGAGGATTGAGTATTGAGGATTGAGGATTGATGGTTGAGTATTGAGGATAGAGGATTGAGGATTGAGGATTGAGTGTTGAAGATTGAGGATTGATGACTGAGGATTGACGATTCAGGGTTGAGGATTGAGGATTGTGTATTGAAGATTGAGGATTGATGATTGAGGATTGAGGATTGAGGATTGAGGATTGAGGAATGAGGATTGAGGATTGAGGATTGAAGATTGAGTATTGAGTACTGAAGCCTGACGATTGAGGATTGAGAATTGAGGATTGAGGATTGCGGATGGAGGATTGAAGATTGAGTATTGAGGATTGAAGATTGAGGATTGAGGATTGAGGATTGAGGATTGAGGATTGAGGATTGAGGATTGAGGATTGGGGATTGAAGATTGAGAATTGGGTATTGAGGATTGAAGAACGAGGATTGAGTACTGAGGGTTGAGGATTGAGAATTGTAGACTGAGTATTGAGGATTGAATATTGAGGATTGAGGATTGAGGATTGAGGATTAAGAATTGGGTATTGAGGATTGAGGGTTGAAGATTGAGTATTGAGGATTGAAGGTTAAGGATTGAGGATTGAGGATTGAGGATTGACGATTGAAGATTGAGGGTTGGGGATGGAGGATTGACGTTTGAGGATTGAGTATTGAGGATTGAGAATTGAGGATTGAGGATTGAAGATTGAGTATTGAGGATTGAAGATGGAGGATTGAGGGTTGAGGATTGAGGATTGAGGATGAGGGCTGAGGGTTGAGGATTGAGGTTTGAGGACTGAGGCCTGAGGATTGAGGATTGAGAATTGAGGATTGAGGATTGAGGATTGAAGATTGAGGATTGGGCGTTGAGGATTGAAGAATGAGGATTGAGGATTGACGTTTGAGTATTGAGGATTGAGGATTGATGGTTGAGTATTGAGGATAGAGGATTGAGGATTGAGGATTGAGTGTTGAAGATTGAGGATTGATGACTGAGGATTGAGGATTGAGGGTTGACGTTTGAGGATTGAGTATTGAGGATTGAGAATTGAGGATTGAGGACTGAGTATTGACGATTGAGTATTGAAGATTGTGGATTGATGACTGAGGATCGAGGATTGAGGATTGAGGATTGAGGACTGAGGATTGACGATTGAGTATTGAGGATTGACAACTGATTGTCGAGGACTGAGGGCTGAAGATTGAGGATGCAGGATTGAGGATTCAGAATTGAGGTTTGTGGACTGAGGATTGAGGATTGAAGATTGAGCATTGAGTATTGAGGATTGAGGATTGAGGGTTGAGGATTGAGGATTGAAGATTGCGGATTGGGGAATGAGGATTGACGATTGAGGATTGGGTATTGCGGGTTGAACATTGAGGATTGAGGATTGAGGATTGAGGATTGAGTATTGAGGATTGAAGATTGAGGATTGAGTATTGAAGATTGAGGATTGATGATTGACGATAGAGGATTGAGGATTGAGGATTGAGGAATGAGGATTTAGGATTGAGGATTGAAGATTGTGTATTGAGTACTGAATCCTGACGATTGAGGACAGAGCATTGGGGATTGAGGATTGAGGATTGAGGATTGAAGGTTGAGTATTGAGGATTGAAGATTGAGGATTGAGGATTGAATATTGAGGATAGAGGATTGAGGATTGAGAATTGGGGATTGAGGATTGAGGGTTGAAGATTGAGTATTGAGGATTGAAGGTTGAGGATTGAGGATTGAGGATTGACGATTGAAGATTGAGGATTGGGGATGGGGGATTGACGTTTGAGTATTGAGTATTGAGGATTGAGAATTGAGAATTGAGGATTGAGGATTGAAGATTGAGTATTGAGGATTGAAGATTGAGGATTGAGGGTTGAGGATTGAGGATAGAGGATGAGGGCTGAGGGTTGAGGATTGAGGTTTGAGGACTGAGGACTGAGGATTGAGGATTGAGAATTGAGGATTGAGGATTGAGGATTGAAGATTGAGGATTGGGCGTTGAGGATTGAAGAATGAGGGCTGAGGATTGAGGATTGAGGATTGAGGATTAAAGATAGAGGATTGAGGATTGAGTATTGAGAATTGAAGATTGAGTATTGGGGATTGAAGATTGAGGATTGAGGATTGAGGGTTGAGGATTGAGGACGAGGACTGACGGTTGAGGATTGAGGTTTGAGGATTGAGGATTGAGGATTGAGGACTGAGGACTGAGGATTGAGGATTGAGCATTGAGGATTGAAGCTTGAGGACTGGGGATTGAGGATTGAAGGTTGAGGATTAAGGCTTGAGGATTGGGGATTGATGATCTAGGATTGGAAATTGATTATTGAGGATTGAAGATTGAGGATTGAGGATTGAGGATTGAGGATTGAGAATTGAGAACTGAGGATGAGGACTGAGGGTTGAGGATTGAGGTTTGAGGAACGAGGATTGGGGATTGAGGATTGAGGACTGAGGATTGACGATTGAGTATTGAAGATTGAGGATTGATGACTGAGGATTGAGGATTGAGGATTGAGGATTGAGGATTGAGGATTGAAGATTGAGTATTGAGGATTGAATATTGAGGATTGAGGATTGAGGATTGAGGATTGAGGATGAGGGCTGAGGGTTGAGGGTTGAGGTTTGAGTATTGAATCCTGAAAATTCAGGATATTCTATTGAGTATTGAGAATTGAGGATTGATGGATGGGTATTGAGGATTGAGGATTGAGGATTGAAGATTGAGTATTGAGGATTGAAGATTGAGGATTGAGAATTGAGGATTGAGGATTGAGGATTGAGGATGAGGTCTGAGAGTTGAGGGTTGAGGTTTGAGGGCTAAGGACTGTGGATTGAGGATTGAGGATTGAGGATTGAGGATTGAGGATTGAAGATTGAGGATTGGGGACTGAGGATTGAAGATTGAGGATTGAGGATTGAAGATTCAGTATTGAGGATTGAATATTGAGAATTGAGGAATGAGGATTGAATATTGAGGACTGAGCGTTCAGGGTTGAGTGATGAGAATTGATGTTTGTGGATTGAGATTTGATTATTGAATATTGTGGATTGAGTATTGAACCATGAGAATTCAGGATATCTTATTGAGTATTGAGAATTGAGGATTGATCATTGAGTATTGAGGATTGATGGTTGAGGGTTGTGTGTTGAATATTGAGGATGGAGGATTGAGGATTGAGGATTGAGGATTGAGGATTGAAGATTGAGTATTGATGATTGAAGATTGAGCATTGAGTATTGGGGATTGAGAATTGAGAATTGAGGATGAGTACTGAGGCTTGAGGATTGAGGTTTGAAGAATAAGGATTGGGGATTGAGGATTGAGGATTAAGGATTGAGAATTGAGGATTGAGGATTGAGGAAGGAAGATTGAGGATTGGGTACTGAGGATTGAAGAATGAGGATTGAGGATTGAGGATTGAGGATTGAGGATTGAAGATTGAGAATTGAGGATTGAAGATTGAGGATTGAGGATTGAGTGTTGAGGATTGAGGACGAGGACTGACGATTGAGGATTGAGGGTTGAACATTGAGGATTGAAGATTGAGGACTGGGGATTGAGGATTGAAGGTTGAGGATCAAGGATTGAGGTTTGGGGATTCAGGATCTAGGATTGGAGATTGATTAATGAGGATTGAAGATTGAGGATTGAGGATTGAGGATTGAGAATTGAGAATTGAGGATTGAGGATTGAGGTTTGAGGATTGAGGATTGAAGATTGAGGATTGACGATTGAGGATTGAGTATTGAGGATTGAGGGCTAAGGATTGATTATTGAAGATTCAGTATTGAGGATTGAATATTGAGGATTGAGGATTGAGGATTGAGGATTGAGGATGAGGGCTGAGGTTTGAGGATTGAGGTTTGACGCCTGAGGACTGAGGATTGAGGGTTGAGAATTGAGGATTGAGGATTGAGGATTGGAGATTGAGGATTGGATATTGAGGATTGAAGAATGAGGATTGAGGATAGAGGATTGAAGTTTGCGGATTGGGTATTGAGGATTGAACAATGAGGATTCAGGATAGAGGATTGAGGATTGTGGATTCAAGATTGAGTATTAAGGATTGAAGATTGAGGATTGAGGATTGAGGATTGAGGATTGAGGATTGACGATTGAGTATTGGGGATTGAAGATTGAGGATTGAGGATTGAGGATTGAGGATGGAGAATGACGGCTGAGGGTTGAGGATTGAGGTTTGAGTATGGACCCTGAGAATTCAGGATATTCTATTGAGTATTGAGAATTGAGGATTGTTGAGGATGGTTGAGTATTGAGGACTGAGGATTGAGGATTGAGGATTGAGTATTGAAGATTGAGGATTGATGATTGAGTATTGAGGATTGAGTGTTGATGATTGAGGATTGAGTATTGAAGATTGAGGATTGATGATTGAGGATTGAGGATTGAGGATTGTGGATTGAGGAATGAGGATTGAGGATTGAGGATTGAAGATTGAGTATTGAGTACTGAAGCCTGACGATTGAGGATTGAGAATTGAGGATTGAGCATTGAGGATTGAGGAATGAAGATTGAGTATTGAGGATTGAAGATCGAGGATTGAGGATTGAGGATTGTGGATTGACGATTGAGGGTTGAGGATTGAGGATTGAGGACAGAAGACTGAGGATTGGGTATTGAGGATTGAGGAACGAGGATTGAGGATTGAGGATTGAGGATTGAGGATTGTAGACTGAGTATTGAGGATTGAATATTGAGGATTGAGTATTGAGGATTGAGGATTGAGGATTGAGAATTGGGGATTGAGGATTGTGTGTTGAAGATTGAGTATTGAGGATTGAAGGTTGAGGACTGAGGATTGAGGATTGAGGATTGAGGATTGAGAATTGAGGATTGAGGGTTGAAGATTGAGTATTGAGGATTGAATATTGAGGATTGATGGTTGAGGATTGAGGATTGAGTATGAGGGCTGAGGGTTGAGGATTGAGGTGTGATGACTGAGGACTGAGGATTGAGGATTGAGAATAGAGGATTGAGGATTGAGGATTGAAGATTGAGAATTGAGGATTGAGGATTGAAGATTGAGTGTTGAGGATTGAAGATGGAGGATTGAGGGTTGAGTATTGAGGATTGAGGATGAGGGCTGAGTGTTGAGGATTGAGGTTTGTGGACTGAGGCCTGAGGATTGAGGATTGAGAATTGAGGATTGAGGATTGAGGATTGAAGATTGAGGATTGGGCGTTGAGGGTTGAAGAATGAGGATTGAGGATTGAGGATTGAGGATTGAGGATTGAGGATTGAGGACTGAGGATTGAGGATTGAGAATTGAAGATTGAGTATTGGGGATTGAGGATTGAGGATTGAGGATTGAGGGTTGAGGATTGAGTACGAGGACTGACGGTTGAGGATTGAGGTTTGAGGATTGAGGATTGAGGATTGAGGACTGAGGACTGAGGATTGGGGATTGAGCATTGAGGATTGAAGCTTGAGGACTGGGGATTGAGGATTGAAGATTGAGGATTAAGGCTTGAGGATTGGGGATTGAGGATCTAGGATTGGAGATTGATTATTGAGGATTGAAGATTGAGGATTGAGGATTGAGGATTGAGGATTGAGAATTGAGAACTGATGATGAGGACTGAGGGTTGAGGATTGAGGTTTGAGGAACGAGGATTGGGGATTGAGGATTGAGGACTGAGGATTGAAGATTGAGTATTGAGGATTGAATATTGAGGATTGAGGATTGAGGATTGAGGATTTAGAATGAGGGCTGAGGGTTGAGGTTTGAGTATTGAATCCTGAAAATTCAGGATATTCTATTGAGTATTGAGAATTGAGTATTGATGGTTGAGTATTGAGGATTGAGGATTGAGGATTGAAGATTGAGTATTGAGGATTGAAGATTGAGGATTGAGGATTGAGGATTGAGGATTGAGGATTGAGGATGAGTTCTGTGAGTTGAGGGTTGAGGTTTGAGGCCTAAGGACTGTGGATTGAGGATTGAGGATTGAGGATTGAGGATTGAGGATTGAAGATTGAGAATTGAGGATTGAAGATTGAGTATTGAAGATTGAGGATGGGTATTGAGGATTGAAGAATGACGATTGAGGATTGAGGGTTGAGGATTGAGGATTGAAGATTGGTGATTGAGGATTGAGGATTGAGGATTGAATATTGAGTATTGAGGATTGAAGATTGAGGATTGAGGATTGAGTGTTGAGGATTGAGGACGAGGACTGACGATTGAGGATTGAGGGTTGAACATTGAGGATTGAAGATTGAGGACTGGGGATTGAGGATTGAAGGTTGAGGATTAAGGATTGAGGTTTGGGGATTCAGGATCTAGAATTGGAGATTGATTAATGAGGATTGAAGATTCAGGTTTGAGGATTGAGGATTGAGAATTGAGAATTGAGGATTGAGGATTGAGGTTTGAGGATTGAGGATTGAAGGTTGAGGATTGGGGATTGAGGATTGACGATTGAGGATTGGGTATTGCGGATTGAACATTGAGGATTGAGGATTGAGTATTGAGGATTGAGTATTGTGGATTGAAGATTGAGGATTGAGGATTGAGGATTGAGGATTGAGGATTGAAGGTTGAGGATTGAGGATTGAGGATTGACGATTGAGGATTGAGTATTGAGGATTGAGAGCTGAGGATTGATTATTGAAGATTCAGTATTGAGGATTGAATATTGAGGATTGAGGATTGAGGATTGAGGATAGAGGATGAGGGCTGAGGTTTGAGGATTGAGGTTTGAGGCCTGAGGACTGAGGATTGAGGGTTGAGAATTGAGGATTGAGGATTGAGGATTGGAGATTGAGGATTGGGTATTGAGGATTAAAGAATGAGAATTGAGGATAGGGGATTGAAGATTGCGGATTGGGTATTGAGGATTGAACAATGAGGATTGAGGATTGAACAATGAGGATTGAGGATAGAGGATTGAGGATTGTGGATTCAAGATTGAGTATTAAGGATTGAAGATTGAGGATTGAGGATTGAGGATTGAGGATTGAGGATTGACGATTGAGTATTGGGGATTGAAGATTGAGGATTGAGGATTGAGGATTGAGGATGGAGAATGACGGCTGAGGGTTGAGGATTGAGGTTTGAGTATGGACCCCGAGAATTCAGGATATTCTATTGAGTATTGAGAATTGAGGATTGATGGTTGAGTATTGATGACTGAGGATTGAGGATTGAGCATTGAGGATTGAGGATTGAGGATTGAAGATTGAGTATTGAGGATTGAATATTGAGGATTGAGGATTGAGTATTGAGGATTGAGGATGAGGGCTGAGGGTTGAGGGTTGAGGTTTGAGTATTGAATCCTGAAAATTCAGGATATTCTATTGAGTATTGAGAATTGAGGATTGATGGATGGGTATTGAGGATTGAGGATTGAGGATTGAAGAATGAGAATTGAGGATTGAGGATTGATGCTTGAGGATTGAGGATTGAGGATTGAGGATTGAGGATGAGGTCTGAGAGTTGAGGGTTGAGGTTTGAGGGCAAAGGACTGTGGATTGAGGACTGAGGATTGAGGATTGAAGATTGAGGATTGGGGACTGAGGATTGAAGATTGAGGATTGAGGATTGAAGATTCAGTATTGAGGATTGAAGATTGAGAATTGAGGAATGAGGATTGAACATTGAGGACTGAGCGTTCAGGGTTGAGTGATGAGAATTGATGTTTGTGGATTGAGATTTGATTATTGAATATTGTGGATTGAGTATTGAACCATGAGAATTCAGTATATTCCATTGAGTATTGAGAATTGAGGATTGATGATTGAGTATTCAGGATTGATGGTTGAGCGTTGTGTGTTGAATATTGAGGATGGAGGATTGAGGATTGAGGATTGAGGATTGAGGATTGAAGATTGAGTATTGATGATTGAAGATTGAGCGTTGAGGATTGAGGGCTGATGATTGAGGACGAGGACTGACGGTTGAGGATTGAGGTTTGAGGATTGAGGATTGAGGGTTGAGGACTGAGGGTTGAGCATTGAGGATTGAACATTGAGGATTGAAGATTGAGGACTGGGGATTGAGGATTGAATGTTGAGGATTAAGGATTGAGGATTGGGGATTCAGGATCTAGGATTGGATATTGATTAATGAGGATTGAGGATTGAAGATTGAGGATTGAGGATTGAGGATTGAGGATTGAATATTGAGTATTGAGAATTGAAGATTGAGGATTGAGGATTGAGGGTTGAGGATTGAGGACGAGGACTGACGGTTGAGGATTGAGGTTTGAGGGTTGAGGATTGAGGATTGAGGATTGAAGATTGAGGATTGTGGATTGAGTATTGACGATTGAGGATTGGGTATTGCGGATTGAACATTGAGGATTGAGGATTGAGGATTGAGTATTGAGGATTGAAGATTGAGGATTGGGTATTGAGGATTGAAGAATGAGGATTGAGGATTGAGGATTGAGGGTTGAGGATTGAGGATTGAAATTGAGGATTCAGGATTGAGGATTGAGGATTGAATATTGAGTATTGAGGATTGAAGATTGAGGATTGAGGATTGAGGGTTGAGGATTGAGGACGAGGACTGACGGTTGAGGATAGAGGTTTGAGGATTGAGGATTGAGGGTTGAGGACTGAGGATTGAGGATTGAGGATTGAACATTGAGGATTGAAGATTGAGGACTGGGGATTGTGGATTGAATGTTGAGGATTAAGGATTGAGGATTGGGGATTCAGGATCTAGGATTGGAGATTGATTAATGAGGATTGAAGATTGAGGATTGGGGATTGAGGATTGAGAATTGAGAATTGAGTATTGAGGATTGAGGATTGAGGATTGAGGATTGAAGATTGAGGATTGGGGATTGAGGATTGACGATTGAGGATTGGGTATTGCGGATTGAACATTGAGGATTGAGGATTGAGGATTGAGGATTGAGTATTGAGGATTGAAGATTGAGGATTGAGGATTGAGGATTGAGGATTGAGGATTGAAGATTGAGGATTGAGGATTGAGGATTGACGATTGAGGATTGAGGATTGAGGATGAGTTCTGAGAGTTGATGGTTGAGGTTTTGAGGGCTAATGACTGTGGATTGAGAATTGCGGATTGAGGATTGAGGATTGAAGATTGAGTATTGAGGATTGAAGATCGAGGATTGAGGATTGAGGATTGTGGATTGACGATTGAGGGTTGAGGATTGAGGATTCAGGACTGAAGACTGAGGATTGGGTATTGAGGATTGAGGAACGAGGATTGAGGATTGTAGACTGAGTATTGAGGATTGAATTTTGAGGATTGAGTATTGAGGATTGAGGATTGAGGATTGAGAATTGGGGATTGAGGATTGTGTGTTGAAGATTGAGTATTGAGGATTGAAGGTTGACGATTGAGGATTGAGGATTGAGGATTGAGAATTGAGGATTGAGGGTTGAAGATTGAGTATTGAGGATTGAATATTGAGGATTGAGGGTTGAGGATTGAGGATTGAGTATGAGGGCTGAGGGTTTAGGATTGAGGTGTGATGACTGAGGACTGAGGATTGAGGATTGAGAATAGAGGATTGAGGATTGAGGATTGAAGATTGAGAATTGAGGATTGAGGATTGAAGATTGTGTGTTGAGGATGGAAGATGGAGGATTGATGGTTGAGTATTGAGGATTGAGGATGAGGGCTGAGGGATGAGGATTGAGGTTTGAGGACTGAGGCCTGAGGATTGAGGATTGAGAATTGAGGATTGAGGATTGAGGATTGAAGATTGAGGATTGGGCGTTGAGGGTTGAAGAATGAGAATTGAGGATTGAGAATTGAGGATTGAGGATTGAGGATTGAGGACTGAGGATTGAGGATTGAGAATTGAAGATTGAGTATTTGGGATTGAAGATTGAGGATTGAGGATTGAGGGTTGAGGATTGAGTACGAGGACTGACGGTTGAGGATTGAGGTTTGAGGATTGAGGATTGAGGATTGAGGATTGAGGATTGAGGATTGAGGATTGAGGATGAGTTCTGTGAGTTGAGGGTTGAGGTTTGAGGCCTAAGGACTGTGGATTGAGGATTGAGGATTGAGGATTGAGGATTGAGGATTGAAGATTGAGAATTGAGGATTGAAGATTGAGGATTGAGGATTGAGGATTGAGGATTGAGGATGAGGGCTGAGGGTTGACGGTTGAGCTTTGAGTATTGAATCCTGAAAATTCAGGATATTCTATTGAGTATTGAGAATTGAGGATTGATGGATGGGTATTGAGGATTGAAGATTGAGGATTGAGGATTGAGTATTGAGGATTGAAGATTGAGGATTGAGAATTGAGGATTGAGGATTGAGGATTGAGGATGAGGTCTGAGAGTTGAGGGTTGAGGTTTGAGGGCTAAGGACTGTGGATTGAGGATTGAGGATTGAGGATTGAGGATTGAAGATTGAGGATTGGGGACTGAGGATTGAAGATTGAGGATTGAGGATTGAAGATTCAGTATTGAGGATTGAAGATTGAGAATTGAGGAATGAGGATTGAACATTGAGGACTGAGCGTTCAGGGTTGAGTGATGAGAATTGATGTTTGTGGATTGAGATTTGATTATTGAATATTGTGGATTGAGTATTGAACCATGAGAATTCAGTATATTCCATTGAGTATTGAGAATTGAGGATTGATGATTGAGTATTCAGGATTGATGGTTGAGCGTTGTGTGTTGAATATTGAGGATGGAGGATTGAGGATTGAGGATTGAGGATTGAGGATTGAAGATTGAGTATTGATGATTGAAGATTGAGCGTTGAGGATTGAGGGCTGATGATTGAGGACGAGGACTGACGGTTGAGGACTGAGGTTTGAGGATTGAGGATTGAGGATTGAGGATTGAGGATTGAAGATTCAGTATTGAGGATTGAAGATTGAGAATTGAGGATTGAGGATTGAACATTGAGGACTGAGCGTTCAGAGTTGAGTGATGAGGATTGATGTTTGTGGATAGAGATTTGCAGATTGCAGATTGAGTATTACGTATTGAAAACTGTGAATTGAGGATATTATATTGGGGATTGAGGGTTGACAACTGATTGTTGAGGACTGAGGGCTGAAGATTGAGGATGCAGTGTTGAGGATTCAGAATTGAGGTTTGTGGACTGAGGATTGAGGATTGAAGATTGAGTATTGACGATTGAAGATTGAGGATTGAGGATTGAGAATTGAGGATTGAGGATGAGGGCTGAGGTTTGAGGATTGAGGTTTGAGGACTGAGGACTGAGGATTGAGGGTTGAGAATTGAGGATTGAGGATTGAGGATTGAAGAATGAGGATTGGGTATTGAGGTTTGATGAATGAGGATTGAGGATTGAGGATTGGGGATTGAGGATTGAGGATTGAAGTTTGAGGATTGACGTTTGAGGATTGAGGATTGAGGATGAGTTCTGAGAGTTGAGGGTTGAGGTTTGAGGTCTAAGGACTGTGGAATGAGGATTGAGGATTGAGGATTGAGGATCGAAGATTAGGTATTGAGGATTGAAGATTGAGGATTGAGGATTGAGGATTGAGAATTGAGGATTGAGGATGAGTTCTGAGAGTTGAGGGTTGAGGTTTGAGGGCTAAGGACTGTGGATTGAGGATTGAGGATTGAGGATTGAGGATTGAGGGTTGAAGATTGAGGATTGAAGGTTCAGTATTGAGGATTGAAGATTGAGAATTGAGGAATGAGGATTGAACGTTGAGGACTGAGCGTTCAGGGTTGAGTGAAGAGAATTGATGTCTGTGGATTGAGATTTGATTATTGAATATTGTGGATTGAGTATTGAACCATGAGAATTCAGGATATTCTATTGAGTATTGAGAATTGAGGATTGATGATTGAGTAGTGAGGATTGATGGTTGAGGGTTGTGTGTTGAATATTGAGGATGGAGGATTGAGGATTGAGGATTGAGGATTGAGGATTGAAGATTGAGTATTGATGATTGAAGATTGAGCATTGGGGATTGAGGATTGAGAATTGAGAATTGAGCATGAGGAGTGAGGGTTGAGGATTGATGTTTGAAGAATGAGGATTGGGGATTGAAGATTGAGGATTGGGGATTGAGGATTGAGAATTGAGAATTGAGGATTGAGGATTGAGGATTGAGGATTGTGGATTGAAGATTGAGGATTGGGGATTGAGGATTGACGATTGAGGATTGGGTATTGCGGATTGAACATTGAGGATAGAGGTTTGAGGATTGAGGATTGAGTATTGAGGATTGAAGATTGAGGATTGAGGATTGAGGATTCAGGATTGAGGATTGGGGATTGTGGATTGAGTGTTGAGGATTGAGGATTGAGGATTTAGGATTGAGGATTGAAGATTCAGTATTGGGGATTGAAGATTGAGGATTGAGGTTTGAGGATTGAGGATGGAGAATGAGGGCTGAGGGTTGAGGATTGAGGTTTGAGTATTGAACCCTGAGAATTCAGGATATTCTATTGAGTATTGAGAATTGAGGATTGATGGTTGAGTATTGGGGATTGATGATTAAGGATTGAGGATTGAGTATTGATGATTGAGGATTGATGATTGAGTATTGAGGATTGAGGGTTGATGATTGAGGATTGAGTATTGAAGATTGAGGATTGATGATTGAGTATTGAGGATTGAGGGTTGATGATTGAGGATTGAGTATTGAAGATTGAGGATTGATGATTGAGGATTGATGATTGAGGATTGAGGATTGAGGATTGAAGATTGAGGAATGAGGATTGGGGATTGAGGATTGAAGATTGAGTGTTCAGTACTGAAGCCTGACGATTGAGGATTGAGAATTGAGAATTGAGGATTGAGGATTGAGGATTGAAGGTCGTGTATTGAGGATTGAAGATCGAGGATTGAGGATTGAGGATTGAGGATTGAGGATTAAGTGTTGAGGATTGAGGATTGAGGACTGAAGACTGAGGATTGGGTAATGAGGATTGAAGAACGAGGATTGAGGATTGAGGATTGAGGATTGAGGATTGAAGATTGAGGATTGAAGGTTCAGTATTGAGGATTGAAGATTGAGAATTGAGGAATGAGTATTGAACATTGTGGACTGAGCGTTCAGGGTTGAGTGATGAGAATTGATGTTTGTGGATTGAGATTTGATTATTGAATATTGTGGATTGAGTATTGAACCATGAGAATTCAGGATATTCTATTGAGTATTGAGAATTGAGGATTGATGATTGAGTATTGAGGATTGATGGTTGTGGGTTGTGTGTTGAATATTGAGGATGGAGGATTGAGGATTGAGGATTGAGGATTGAAGATTGAGAATTGAGAATTGAGGATGAGGAGTGAGGGTTGAGGATTGAGGTTTGAAGAATGAGGATTGGGGATTGAGGTTTGAGGGTTGAATATTGAGTATTGAGAATTGAAGATAGAGGATTGAGGATTGAGGGTTGAGGATTGAGGACGAGGACTGACGGTTGAGGATTGAGGTTTGAGGATTGAGGATTGAGGGTTGAGGACTGAGGGTTGAGGATTGAGGATTGAACATTGAGGATTGAAGATTGAGGACTGGGGATTGAGGATTGAATGTTGAGGATTAAGGATTGAGGATTGGGGATTCAGGATCTAGGATTGGATATTGATTAATGAGGATTGAGGATTGAAGATTGAGGATTGAGGATTGAGGATTGAGGATTGAATATTGAGTATTGAGAATTGAAGATTGAGGATTGAGGATTGAGGGTTGAGGATTGAGGACGAGGACTGACGGTTGAGGATTGAGGTTTGAGGATTGAGGATTGAGGATTGAGGATTGAAGATTGAGGATTGTGGATTGAGTATTGACGATTGAGGATTGGGTATTGCGGATTGAACATTGAGGATTGAGGATTGGAGATTGAGGATTGGATATTGAGGATTGAAGAATGAGGATTGAGGATAGAGGATTGAAGTTTGCGGATTGGGTATTGCGGATTGAACAATGAGGATTGAGGATAGAGGATTGAGGATTGTGGATTCAAGAATGAGTATTAAGGATTGAAGATTGAGGATTGAGGATTGAGGATTGAGGATTGAGGATTGACGATTGAGTATTGGGGATTGAAGATTGAGGATTGAGGATTGAGGATTGAGGATGGAGAATGACGGCTGAGGGTTGAGGATTGAGGTTTGAGTATGGACCCTGAGAATTCAGGATATTCTATTGAGTATTGAGAATTGAGGATTGTTGAGGATGGTTGAGTATTGAGGACTGAGGATTGAGGATTGAGGATTGAGTATTGAAGATTGAGGATTGATGATTGAGTATTGAGGATTGAGTGTTGATGATTGAGGATTGAGTATTGAAGATTGAGGATTGATGATTGAGGATTGAGGATTGAGGATTGTGGATTGAGGAATGAGGATTGAGGATTGAGGATTGAAGATTGAGTATTGAGTACTGAAGCCTGACGATTGAGGATTGAGAATTGAGGATTGAGCATTGAGGATTGAGGAATGAAGATTGAGTATTGAGGATTGAAGATCGAGGATTGAGGATTGAGGATTGTGGATTGACGATTGAGGGTTGAGGATTGAGGATTGAGGACTGAAGACTGAGGATTGGGTATTGAGGATTGAGGAACGAGGATTGAGAATTGTAGACTGAGTATTGAGGATTGAATTTTGAGGATTGAGTATTGAGGATTGAGGATTGAGGATTGAGAATTGGGGATTGAGGATTGTGTGTTGAAGATTGAGTATTGAGGATTGAAGGTTGACGATTGAGGATTGAGGATTGAGGATTGAGGATTGAGAATTGAGGATTGAGGGTTGAAGATTGAGTATTGAGGATTGAATATTGAGGATTGAGGGTTGAGGATTGAGGATTGAGTATGAGGGCTGAGGGTTGAGGATTGAGGTGTGATGACTGAGGACTGAGGATTGAGGATTGAGAATAGAGGATTGAGGATTGAGGATTGAAGATTGAGAATTGAGGATTGAGGATTGAAGATTGTGTGTTGAGGATGGAAGATGGAGGATTGATGGTTGAGTATTGAGGATTGAGGATGAGGGCTGAGGGATGAGGATTGAGGTTTGAGGACTGAGGCCTGAGGATTGAGGATTGAGAATTGAGGATTGAGGATTGAGGATTGAAGATTGAGGATTGGGCGTTGAGGGTTGAAGAATGAGAATTGAGGATTGAGAATTGAGGATTGAGGATTGAGGATTGAGGACTGAGGATTGAGGATTGAGAATTGAAGATTGAGTATTTGGGATTGAAGATTGAGGATTGAGGATTGAGGGTTGAGGATTGAGTACGAGGACTGACGGTTGAGGATTGAGGTTTGAGGATTGAGGATTGAGGATTGAGGACTGAGGACTGAGGATTGAGGATTGAGCATTGAGGATTGAAGCTTGAGGACTGGGGATTGAGGATTGAAGATTGAGGATTAAGGCTTGAGGATTGGGGATTGAGGATCTAGGATTGGAGATTGATTATTGAGGATTGAAGATTGAGGATTGAGGATTGAGGATTGAGGATTGAGAATTGAGAACTGATGATGAGGACTGAGGGTTGAGGATTGAGGTTTGAGGAACGAGGATTGGGGATTGAGGATTGAGGACTGAGGATTGACTATTGAGTATTGAAGATTGAGGATTGGTGACTGAGGATTGAGGATTGAGGATTGAGGATTGAGGATTGAGGATTGAGGATTGAAGATTGAGTATTGAGGATTGAATATTGAGGATTGAGGATTGAGGATTGAGGATTGAGGATTGAGGATTGAGGATTGAAAATTGAGTATTGAGGATTGAATATTGAGGATTGAGGATTGAGGATTGAGGATTTAGAATGAGGGCTGAGGGTTGAGGTTTGAGTATTGTTTCCTGAAAATTCAGGATATTCTATTGAGTATTGAGAATTGAGTATTGATGGTTGAGTATTGAGGATTGAGTATTGAGGATTGAAGATTGAGTATTGAGGATTGAAGACTGAGGATTGAGGATTGAGGATTGAGGATTGAGGATTGAGGATGAGTTCTGTGAGTTGAGGGTTGAGGTTTGAGGCCTAAGGACTGTGGATTGAGGATTGAGGATTGAGGATTGAGGATTGAGGATTGAAGATTGAGAATTGAGGATTGAAGATTGAGGATTGAGGATTGAGGATTGAGGATTGAGGATGAGGGCTGAGGGTTGACGGTTGAGGTTTGAGTATTGAATCCTGAAAATTCAGGATATTCTATTGAGTATTGAGAATTGAGGATTGATGGATGGGTATTGAGGATTGAAGATTGAGGATTGAGGATTGAGTATTGAGGATTGAAGATTGAGGATTGAGAATTGAGGATTGAGGATTGAGGATTGAGGATGAGGTCTGAGAGTTGAGGGTTGAGGTTTGAGGGCTAAGGACTGTGGATTGAGGATTGAGGATTGAGGATTGAGGATTGAGGATTGAAGATTGAGGATTGGGGACTGAGGATTGAAGATTGAGGATTGAGGATTGAAGATTCAGTATTGAGGATTGAAGATTGAGAATTGAGGAATGAGGATTGAACATTGAGGACTGAGCGTACAGGGTTGAGTGATGAGAATTGATGTTTGTGGATTGAGATATGATTATTGAATATTGTGGATTGAGTATTGAACCATGAGAATTCAGGATATCTTATTGAGTATTGAGAATTGAGGATTGATCATTGAGTATTGAGGATTGATGGTTGAGGGTTGTGTGTTGAATATTGAGGATGGAGGATTGAGGATTGAACCATGAGAATTCAGGATATCTTATTGAGTATTGAGAATTGAGGATTGAACATTGAGTATTGAGGATTGATGGTTGAGGGTTGTGTGTTGAATATTGAGGATGGAGGATTGAGGATTGAGGATTGAGGATTGAGGATTGAAGATTGAGTATTGATGATTGAAGATTGAGCATTGAGTATTGGGGATTGAGAATTGAGAATTGAGGATGAGTACTGAGGCTTGAGGATTGAGGTTTGAAGAATAAGGATTGGGGATTGAGGATTGAGGATTAAGGATTGAGAATTGAGGATTGAGGATTGAGGAAGGAAGATTGAGGATTGGGTACTGAGGATTGAAGAATGAGGATTGAGGATTGAGGATTGAGGATTGAGGATTGAAGATTGAGAATTGAGGATTGAAGATTGAGGATTGAGGATTGAGTGTTGAGGATTGAGGACGAGGACTGACGATTGAGGATTGAGGGTTGAACATTGAGGATTGAAGATTGAGGACTGGGGATTGAGAATTGAAGGTTGAGGATCAAGGATTGAGGTTTGGGGATTCAGGATCTAGGATTGGAGATTGATTAATGAGGATTGAAGATTGAGGATTGAGGATTGAGGATTGAGAATTGAGAATTGAGGATTGAGGATTGAGGTTTGAGGGTTGAGGATTGAAGATTGAGGATTGACGATTGAGGATTGAGTATTGAGGATTGAGGGCTAAGGATTGATTATTGAAGATTCAGTATTGAGGATTGAATATTGAGGATTGAGGATTGAGGATTGAGGATTGAGGATGAGGGCTGAGGTTTGAGGATTGAGGTTTGACGCCTGAGGACTGAGGATTGAGGGTTGAGAATTGAGGATTCAGGATTGAGGATTGGAGATTGAGGATTGGATATTGAGGATTGAAGAATGAGGATTGAGGATAGAGGATTGAAGTTTGCGGATTGGGTATTGAGGATTGAACAATGAGGATTCAGGATAGAGGATTGAGGATTGTGGATTCAAGATTGAGTATTAAGGATTGAAGATTGAGGATTGAGGATTGAGGATTGAGGATTGAGGATTGACGATTGAGTATTGGGGATTGAAGATTGAGGATTGAGGATTGAGGATTGAGGATGGAGAACGACGGCTGAGGGTTGAGGATTGAGGTTTGAGTATGGACCCTGAGAATTCAGGATATTCTATTGAGTATTGAGAATTGAGGATTGTTGAGGATGGTTGAGTATTGAGGACTGAGGATTGAGGATTGAGGATTGAGTATTGAAGATTGAGGATTGATGATTGAGTATTGAGGATTGAGTGTTGATGATTGAGGATTGAGTATTGAAGATTGAGGATTGATGATTGAGGATTGAGGATTGAGGATTGTGGATTGAGGAATGAGGATTGAGGATTGAGGATTGAAGATTGAGTATTGAGTACTGAAGCCTGACGATTGAGGATTGAGAATTGAGGATTGAGCATTGAGGATTGAGGAATGAAGATTGAGTATTGAGGATTGAAGATCGAGGATTGAGGATTGAGGATTGTGGATTGACGATTGAGGGTTGAGGATTGAGGATTGAGGACAGAAGACTGAGGATTGGGTATTGAGGATTGAGGAACGAGGATTGAGGATTGAGGATTGAGGATTGAGGATTGTAGACTGAGTATTGAGGATTGAATATTGAGGATTGAGTATTGAGGATTGAGGATTGAGTATTGAGAATTGGGGATTGAGGATTGTGTGTTGAAGATTGAGTATTGAGGATTGAAGGTTGAGGACTGAGGATTGAGGATTGAGGATTGAGGATTGAGAATTGAGGATTGAGGGTTGAAGATTGAGTATTGAGGATTGAATATTGAGGATTGATGGTTGAGGATTGAGGATTGAGTATGAGGGCTGAGGGTTGAGGATTGAGGTGTGATGACTGAGGACTGAGGATTGAGGATTGAGAATAGAGGATTGAGGATTGAGGATTGAAGATTGAGAATTGAGGATTGAGGATTGAAGATTGAGTGTTGAGGATTGAAGATGGAGGATTGAGTGTTGAGTATTGAGGATTGAGGATGAGGGCTGAGTGTTGAGGATTGAGGTTTGTGGACTGAGGCCTGAGGATTGAGGATTGAGAATTGAGGATTGAGGATTGAGGATTGAAGATTGAGGATTGGGCGTTGAGGGTTGAAGAATGAGGATTGAGGATTGAGGATTGAGGATTGAGGATTGAGGATTGAGGACTGAGGATTGAGGATTGAGAATTGAAGATTGAGTATTGGGGATCGAAGATTGAGGATTGAGGATTGAGGGTTGAGGATTGAGTACGAGGACTGACGGTTGAGGATTGAGGTTTGAGGATTGAGGATTGAGGATTGAGGACTGAGGACTGAGGATTGAGGATTGAGCATTGAGGATTGAAGCTTGAGGACTGGGGATTGAGGATTGAAGATTGAGGATTAAGGCTTGAGGATTGGGGATTGAGGATCTAGGATTGGAGATTGATTATTGAGGATTGAAGATTGAGGATTGAGGATTGAGGATTGAGGATTGAGAATTGAGAACTGATGATGAGGACTGAGGGTTGAGGATTGAGGTTTGAGGAACGAGGATTGGGGATTGAGGATTGAGGACTGAGGATTGAAGATTGAGTATTGAGGATTGAATATTGAGGATTGAGGATTGAGGATTGAGGATTTAGAATGAGGGCTGAGGGTTGAGGTTTAAGTATTGAATCCTGAAAATTCAGGATATTCTATTGAGTATTGAGAATTGAGTATTGATGGTTGAGTATTGAGGATTGAGGATTGAGGATTGAAGATTGAGTATTGAGGATTGAAGATTGAGGATTGAGGATTGAGGATTGAGGATTGAGGATTGAGGATGAGTTCTGTGAGTTGAGGGTTGAGGTTTGAGGCCTAAGGACTGTGGATTGAGGATTGAGGATTGAGGATTGAGGATTGAGGATTGAAGATTGAGAATTGAGGATTGAAGATTGAGTATTGAAGATTGAGGATGGGTATTGAGGATTGAAGAATGAGGATTGAGGATTGAGGGTTGAGGATTGAGGATTGAAGATTGATGATTGAGGATTGAGGATTGAGGATTGAATATTGAGTATTGAGGATTGAAGATTGAGGATTGAGGATTGAGTGTTGAGGATTGAGGACGAGGACTGACGATTGAGGATTGAGGGTTGAACATTGAGGATTGAAGATTGAGGACTGGGGATTGAGGATTGAAGGTTGAGGATTAAGGATTGAGGTTTGGGGATTCAGGATCTAGAATTGGAGATTGATTAATGAGGATTGAAGATTCAGGTTTGAGGATTGAGGATTGAGAATTGAGAATTGAGGATTGAGGATTGAGGTTTGAGGATTGAGGATTGAAGGTTGAGGATTGGGGATTGAGGATTGACGATTGAGGATTGGGTATTGCAGATTGAACATTGAGGATTGAGGATTGAGTATTGAGGATTGAGTATTGTGGATTGAAGATTGAGGATTGAGGATTGAGGATTGAGGATTGAGGATTGAAGGTTGAGGATTGAGGATTGAGGATTGACGATTGAGGATTGAGTATTGAGGATTGAGAGCTGAGGATTGATTATTGAAGATTCAGTATTGAGGATTGAATATTGAGGATTGAGGATTGAGGATTGAGGATAGAGGATGAGGGCTGAGGTTTGAGGATTGAGGTTTGAGGCCTGAGGACTGAGGATTGAGGGTTGAGAATTGAGGATTGAGGATTGAGGATTGGAGATTGAGGATTGGGTATTGAGGATTAAAGAATGAGGATTGAGGATTGAGGATTGAGGATTGAGGATTGACGATTGAGTATTGGGGATTGAAGATTGAGGATTGAGGATTGAGGATTGAGGATGGAGAATGACGGCTGAGGGTTGAGGATTGAGGTTTGAGTATGGACCCCGAGAATTCAGGATATTCTATTGAGTATTGAGAATTGAGGATTGATGGTTGAGTATTGAGGACTGAGGATTGAGGATTGAGGATTGAGTATTGAAGATTGAGGATTGATGATTGAGTATTGAGGATTGAGTGTTGATGATTGAGGATTGAGTATTGAAGATTGAGGATTGATGATTGAGGATTGAGGATTGAGGATTGTGGATTGAGGAATGAGGATTGAGGATTGAGGATTGAAGATTGAGTATTGAGTACTGAAGCCTGACGATTGAGGATTGAGAATTGAGGATTGAGCATTGAGGATTGAGGAATGAAGATTGAGTATTGAGGATTGAAGATCGAGGATTGAGGATTGAGGATTGTGGATTGACGATTGAGGGTTGAGGATTGAGGATTGAGGACTGAAGACTGAGGAATGGGTATTGAGGATTGAGGAACGAGGATTGAGGATTGAGGATTGAGGATTGAGGATTGTAGACTGAGTATTGAGGATAGAGTATTGAGGATTGAGGATTGAGGATTGAGGATTGAGGATTGAGAATTGGGGATTGAGGATTGTGGGTTGAAGATTGAGTATTGAGGATTGAAGGTTGAGGATTGAGGATTGAGGATTGAGGATTGAGGATTGAGAATTGAGGATTGAGGGTTGAAGATTGAGTATTGAGGATTGAATATTGAGGATTGAGGGTTGAGGATTGAGGATTGAGTATGAGGGCTGAGGGTTGAGGTTTGAGGTGTGATGACTGAGGACTCAGGATTGAGGATTGAGAATTGAGGATTGAGGATTGAGGGTTGAGGATTGAGGATTGAGGATTGAGGATTGAAGATTGAGGATTGGGGACTGAGGATTGAAGATTGAGGATTGAGGATTGAGGATTGAAGATTCAGTATTGAGGATTGAAGATTGAGAATTGAGGAATGAGGATTGAACATTGAGGACTGAGCGTTCAGGGTTGTGTGATGAGAATTGATGTTTGTGGATTGAGATTTGATTATTGAATATTGTGGATTGAGTATTGAAACATGAGATATCAGGATATTCTATTGAGTATTGAGAATTGAGGATTGATGATTGAGTATTGAGGATTGATGGTTGAGGGTTGTGTGTTGAATATTGCGGATGGAGGATTGAGGATTGAGGATTGATCATTGAGGATTGAAGATTGAGTATTGATGATTGAAGATTGAGCATTGAGTATTGGGGATTGAGAATTGAGAATTGAGGATGAGTACTGAAGGTTGAGGATTGAGGTTTGAAGAATGAGGATTGGGGATTGAGGATTGAGGTTTGAAGATTGAGGATTGAGGATTGAGGATTGAGGATTGAGGATTGAATATTGAGGATTGAGGATTGAGGATTGAGGATTGAGGATTGATAATTGGGGATTGAGGGTTGAGGGTTGAAGATTGAGTATTGGGGATTGAAGATTGAGGATTGAGGATTGAGGGTTGAGGATTGAGTACGAGTACTGACGGTTGAGGATTGAGGTTTGAGGATTGAGGATTGAGGATTGAGGACTGAGGACTGAGAATTGAGGATTGAGCATTGAGAATTGAAGCTTGAGGACTGGGGATTGAGGATTGAGGACTGAGGATTGACTATTGAGTATTGAAGATTGAGGATTGATGACTGAGGATTGAGGATTGAGCATTGAGTATTGAGGATTGAGGATTGAAGATTGAGTATTGAGGATTGAATATTGAGGATTGAGGATTGAGTATTGAGGATTGAGGATGAGGGCTGAGGGTTGAGGGTTGAGGTTTGAGTATTGAATCCTGAAAATTCAGGATATTCTATTGAGTATTGAGAATTGAGGATTGATGGATGGGTATTGAGGATTGAGGATTGAGGATTGAAGAATGAGAATTGAGGATTGAGGATTGATGCTTGAGGATTGAGGATTGAGGATTGAGGATTGAGGATGAGGTCTGAGAGTTGAGGGTTGAGGTTTGAGGGCAAAGGACTGTGGATTGAGGACTGAGGATTGAGGATTGAAGATTGAGGATTGGGGACTGAGGATTGAAGATTGAGGATTGAGGATTGAAGATTCAGTATTGAGGATTGAAGATTGAGAATTGAGGAATGAGGATTGAACATTGAGGACTGAGCGTTCAGGGTTGAGTGATGAGAATTGATGTTTGTGGATTGAGATTTGATTATTGAATATTGTGGATTGAGTATTGAACCATGAGAATTCAGTATATTCCATTGAGTATTGAGAATTGAGGATTGATGATTGAGTATTCAGGATTGATGGTTGAGCGTTGTGTGTTGAATATTGAGGATGGAGGATTGAGGATTGAGGATTGAGGATTGAGGATTGAAGATTGAGTATTGATGATTGAAGATTGAGCGTTGAGGATTGAGGGCTGATGATTGAGGACGAGGACTGACGGTTGAGGACTGAGGTTTGAGGATTGAGGATTGAGGATTGAGGATTGAGGATTGAAGATTCAGTATTGAGGATTGAAGATTGAGAATTGAGGATTGAGGATTGAACATTGAGGACTGAGCGTTCAGAGTTGAGTGATGAGGATTGATGTTTGTGGATAGAGATTTGCAGATTGCAGATTGAGTATTACGTATTGAAAACTGTGAATTGAGGATATTATATTGGGGATTGAGGGTTGACAACTGATTGTTGAGGACTGAGGGCTGAAGATTGAGGATGCAGTGTTGAGGATTCAGAATTGAGGTTTGTGGACTGAGGATTGAGGATTGAAGATTGAGTATTGACGATTGAAGATTGAGGATTGAGGATTGAGAATTGAGGATTGAGGATGAGGGCTGAGGTTTGAGGATTGAGGTTTGAGGACTGAGGACTGAGGATTGAGGGTTGAGAATTGAGGATTGAGGATTGAGGATTGAAGAATGAGGATTGGGTATTGAGGTTTGATGAATGAGGATTGAGGATTGAGGATTGGGGATTGAGGATTGAGGATTGAAGTTTGAGGATTGACGTCTGAGGATTGAGGATTGAGGATGAGTTCTGAGAGTTGAGGGTTGAGGTTTGAGGTCTAAGGACTGTGGAATGAGGATTGAGGATTGAGGATTGAGGATCGAAGATTAGGTATTGAGGATTGAAGATTGAGGATTGAGGATTGAGGATTGAGAATTGAGGATTGAGGATGAGTTCTGAGAGTTGACGGTTGAGGTTTGAGGGCTAAGGACTGTGGATTGAGGATTGAGGATTGAGGATTGAGGATTGAGGGTTGAAGATTGAGGATTGAAGGTTCAGTATTGAGGATTGAAGATTGAGAATTGAGGAATGAGGATTGAACGTTGAGGACTGAGCGTTCAGGGTTGAGTGAAGAGAATTGATGTCTGTGGATTGAGATTTGATTATTGAATATTGTGGATTGAGTATTGAACCATGAGAATTCAGGATATTCTATTGAGTATTGAGAATTGAGGATTGATGATTGAGTAGTGAGGATTGATGGTTGAGGGTTGTGTGTTGAATATTGAGGATGGAGGATTGAGGATTGAGGATTGAGGATTGAGGATTGAAGATTGAGTATTGATGATTGAAGATTGAGCATTGGGGATTGAGGATTGAGAATTGAGAATTGAGCATGAGGAGTGAGGGTTGAGGATTGATGTTTGAAGAATGAGGATTGGGGATTGAAGATTGAGGATTGGGGATTGAGGATTGAGAATTGAGAATTGAGGATTGAGGATTGAGGATTGAGGATTGTGGATTGAAGATTGAGGATTGGGGATTGAGGATTGACGATTGAGGATTGGGTATTGCGGATTGAACATTGAGGATAGAGGTTTGAGGATTGAGGATTGAGTATTGAGGATTGAAGATTGAGGATTGAGGATTGAGGATTCAGGATTGAGGATTGGGGATTGTGGATTGAGTGTTGAGGATTGAGGATTGAGGATTTAGGATTGAGGATTGAAGATTCAGTATTGGGGATTGAAGATTGAGGATTGAGGTTTGAGGATTGAGGATGGAGAATGAGGGCTGAGGGTTGAGGATTGAGGTTTGAGTATTGAACCCTGAGAATTCAGGATATTCTATTGAGTATTGAGAATTGAGGATTGATGGTTGAGTATTGGGGATTGATGATTAAGGATTGAGGATTGAGTATTGATGATTGAGGATTGATGATTGAGTATTGAGGATTGAGGGTTGATGATTGAGGATTGAGTATTGAAGATTGAGGATTGATGATTGAGTATTGAGGATTGAGGGTTGATGATTGAGGATTGAGTATTGAAGATTGAGGATTGATGATTGAGGATTGAGGATTGAGGATTGAAGATTGAGGAATGAGGATTGGGGATTGAGGATTGAAGATTGAGTGTTCAGTACTGAAGCCTGACGATTGAGGATTGAGAATTGAGAATTGAGGATTGAGGATTGAGGATTGAAGGTCGTGTATTGAGGATTGAAGATCGAGGATTGAGGATTGAGGATTGAGGATTGAGGATTAAGTGTTGAGGATTGAGGATTGAGGACTGAAGACTGAGGATTGGGTAATGAGGATTGAAGAACGAGGATTGAGGATTGAGGATTGAGGATTGAGGATTGAAGATTGAGGATTGAAGGTTCAGTATTGAGGATTGAAGATTGAGAATTGAGGAATGAGTATTGAACATTGTGGACTGAGCGTTCAGGGTTGAGTGATGAGAATTGATGTTTGTGGATTGAGATTTGATTATTGAATATTGTGGATTGAGTATTGAACCATGAGAATTCAGGATATTCTATTGAGTATTGAGAATTGAGGATTGATGATTGAGTATTGAGGATTGATGGTTGTGGGTTGTGTGTTGAATATTGAGGATGGAGGATTGAGGATTGAGGATTGAGGATTGAAGATTGAGAATTGAGAATTGAGGATGAGGAGTGAGGGTTGAGGATTGAGGTTTGAAGAATGAGGATTGGGGATTGAGGTTTGAGGGTTGAATATTGAGTATTGAGAATTGAAGATAGAGGATTGAGGATTGAGGGTTGAGGATTGAGGACGAGGACTGACGGTTGAGGATTGAGGTTTGAGGATTGAGGATTGAGGGTTGAGGACTGAGGGTTGAGGATTGAGGATTGAACATTGAGGATTGAAGATTGAGGACTGGGGATTGAGGATTGAATGTTGAGGATTAAGGATTGAGGATTGGGGATTCAGGATCTAGGATTGGATATTGATTAATGAGGATTGAGGATTGAAGATTGAGGATTGAGGATTGAGGATTGAGGATTGAATATTGAGTATTGAGAATTGAAGATTGAGGATTGAGGATTGAGGGTTGAGGATTGAGGACGAGGACTGACGGTTGAGGATTGAGGTTTGAGGATTGAGGATTGAGGATTGAGGATTGAAGATTGAGGATTGTGGATTGAGTATTGACGATTGAGGATTGGGTATTGCGGATTGAACATTGAGGATTGAGGATTGAGGATTGAGGATTGAGTATTGACGATTGAAGATTGAGGATTGGGTATTGAGGATTGAAGAATGAGGATTGAGGATTGAGGATTGAGGGTTGAGGATTGAGGATTGAAATTGAGGATTCAGGATTGAGGATTGAGGATTGAATATTGAGTATTGAGGATTGAAGATTGAGGATTGAGGATTGAGGGTTGAGGATTGAGGACGAGGACTGACGGTTGAGGATTGAGGTTTGAGGATTGAGGATTGAGGGTTGAGGACTGAGGATTGAGGATTGAGGATTGAACATTGAGGATTGAAGATTGAGGACTGGGGATTGTGGATTGAATGTTGAGGATTAAGGATTGAGGATTGGGGATTCGGGATCTAGGATTGGAGATTGATTAATGAGGATTGAAGATTGAGGATTGGGGATTGAGGATTGAGAATTGAGAATTGAGTATTGAGGATTGAGGATTGAGGATTGAGGATTGAAGATTGAGGATTGGGGATTGAGGATTGACGATTGAGGATTGGGTATTGCGGATTGAACATTGAGGATTGAGGATTGAGGATTGAGGATTGAGTATTGAGGATTGAAGATTGAGGATTGAGGATTGAGTATTGAGGATTGAGGATTGAAGATTGAGGATTGACGATTGAGGATTGAGGATTGAGGATGAGTTCTGAGAGTTGATGGTTGAGGTTTTGAGGGCTAATGACTGTGGATTGAGAATTGCGGATTGAGGATTGAGGATTGAAGATTGAGTATTGAGGATTGAAGATTGAGGATTGAGGATTGAGGATTGAGGATTGCGGATTGAGGATGAGTTCTGAGAGGTGAGGGTTGAGGTTTGAGGGCTAAAGACTGTGGAATGAGGATTGAGGATTGAGGATTGAGGATTGAAGATTGAGTATTGAGGATTGAAGATTGAGGATTGAGGATTGAGGGTTGAGGATTGAGGATTGAGGATTGAGGATGAGTTCTGAGAGTTGAGGGTTGAGGTTTGAGGGCTAAGGACTGTGGATTGAGGATTGAGGATTGAGGATAGAGGATTGAGGATTGAAGATTGAGGATTGAAGGTTCAGTATTGAGGATTGAAGATTGAGAATTGAGGAATGAGGATTGAACATTGAGGACTGAGCGTTCATGGTTGAGTGATGAGAATTGATGTTTGTGGATTGAGATTTGATTATTGAATATTGTGGATTGAGTATTGAACCATGAGAATTCAGGATATTCTATTGAGTATTGAGAATTGAGGATTGATGATTGAGTATTGAGGATTGATGGTTGAGGGTTGTGTGTTGAATATTGAGGATGGAGGATTGAGGATTGAGGATTGAGGATTGAGGATTGAAGATTGAGTATTGATGATTGAAGATTGAGCATTGGGGATTGAGGATTGAGAATTGAGAATTGAGCATGAGGAGTGAGGGTTGAGGATTGAGGTTTGAAGAATGAGGATTGGGGATTGAGGATTGAGGATTGAGGATTGAGGATTGAGAATTGAGGATTGAGGATTGAGGATTGAAGATTGAGGATTGGGTATTGAGGATTGAAGAATGAGGAGTGAGGATTGAGGATTGAGGATTGAGGATTGAAGATTGAGAATTGAGGATTGAAGGCTGAGTATTGAAAATTGAGGATTGGGTATTGAGGATTGAAGAATGAGGATTGAGGATTGAGGGATGAGGATTGAGGATTGAAGATTGCGGATTGAGGATTGAGGATTGAGGATTGAATATTGAGTATTGAGGATTGAAGACTGAGGATTCAGGATTGAGGGTTGAGGATTGAGGACGAGGACTGACGATTGAGGATTGAGGTTTGAGGATTGAGGATTGATGATTGAGGACTGAGGATTGAGGATTGAACATTGAGGATTGAAGATTGAGGACTGGGGATTGAGGATTGAATGTTGAGGATTAAGGATAGAGGATTGGGGATTCAGGATCTAGGATTGGAGATTGATTAATGAGGATTGAAGATTGAGGATTGGGGATTGAGGATTGAGAATTGAGAACTGAGGATTGAGGATTGAGGATTGAGGATTGAGGGTTGAAGATTGAGGATTGGGGATTGAGGATTGAGGATTGTGGATTAAAGATTGAGGATTGGGTATTGAGGATTGAAGAATGAGGATTGAGGATTGAGGATTGAGGATTGAGGATTGAAGATTGAGTATTGAGGATTGAGGATTCAGGATTGAGGATTGAGGATTGAGGATTGAGGGTTGAGGATTGAGGATTGAAGATTGATTATTGAGGATTGAAGATTGAGGATTGAGCACTGAGGATTGAGGATTGAGGATTGAAGATTGAGGTTTGGGGACTGAGTGTTGAGGGTTGAGTGATGAGAATTAATGTCTGTGGATAGAGATTTGAAGATTGCAGATTGAGTATCGAGTATTGAAAACTGTGAATTGAGGATATTCTATTGAGGATTGAGGATTAACAATTGATTGTCGAGGACTGATGGCTGAAGATTGAGGATTCAGAATTGAGGATTCAGAATTGAGGTTTGAGGACTGACGATTGAGGATTGAAGATTGAGTATTGAGGATTCAAGATTGAGGATTGAGGATGGAGGATTGAAGAGAGAGGACTGAGTGTTGAGGATTGAGTGTTGAGGATTGATGTTTGAGGGTTGAGATTAGAATATTGATTTTTGTGGATTGAGTATTGAACGATGAGAGTTCAGGGTATTCTATTGAGTATTGAGAATTGAGGATTGATGGTTGAGTATTGAGGATTGATGGTTGAGGGTTGTGTGTTGAATATTGAGGATTGAGAATTGAGGATTGAGGATTGAGGATTGAGGATTGAGGATTGAAGATTGAGTATTGAGGATTGAACGATGAGGATTGAGGATTGAGGATTGAGGATTGAAGATTGAGGATTGGGGATTGAGGATTGGCGATCGAGGATTGAGTATTGACGATTGAGAATTGAGGATTGAGGATTGAAGATTGAGTATTGAGGATTGAAGATTGAGGATTGAGGATTGAGGATTGAGGATTGAGGACTGAGGATTGAGGATTGAGGATTGAGCATTGAGGATGGAAGATTGAGGATTAAGGATTGAGGATTGGGGATTGAGGATCTAGGATTGGAGATTGATAATTGAGTATTGAAGATTGAGGACTGAGGGCTGAGGATTGAGGTTTGAGGAATGAGGATTGAGGACTGAGAATTGAGGACTGAGGATTGACGACTGAGTATTGAGGATTGAGGATTGATGACTGAGGATTGAGGATTGAGGATTGAGGATTGAGGATTGAGGATTGAAGATTGAGTATTGAGGATTGAGGATTGAGGATTGAGGATTGAGTATTGAAGATTGAGGATTGATGATTGAGGAGTGAGGACTGAGGATTGAGTATTGAGGATTGAGGATTGAGGATTGAGGATTGAAAATTGTGTATTGAGGATTGAAGGTTGAGGATTGAGGAATAAGGATTGAGGATTGAGGATGAGGGCTGAGGGTTTAGGATTGAGGTTTGAGGACTGAGGACTGAGGATTGAGGATTGAGAATTGAGGATTGAGGATTGTGGATTAAAGATTGAGGATTGGGTATTGAGGATTGAAGAATGAGGATTGAGGATTGAGGATTGAGGATTGAGGATTGAAGATTGAGTATTGAGGATTGAGGATTCAGGATTGAGGATTGAGGATTGAGGATTGAGGGTTGAGGATTGAGGATTGAAGATTGATTATTGAGGATTGAAGATTGAGGATTGAGTATTGAGGATTGCGGATTGAGGGTTGAAGATTGAGGTTTGGGGACTGAGTGTTGAGGGTTGAGTGATGAGAATTAATGTCTGTGGATAGAGATTTGAAGATTGCAGATTGAGTATCGAGTATTGAAAACTGTGAATTGAGGATATTCTATTGAGGATTGAGGATTAACAATTGATTGTCGAGGACTGAGGGCTGAAGATTGAGGATTCAGAATTGAGGATTCAGAATTGAGGTTTGAGGACTGACGATTGAGGATTGAAGATTGAGTATTGAGGATTGAAGATTGAGGATTGAGGATGGAGGATTGAAGAGAGAGGACAGAGTGTTGAGGATTGAGTGTTGAGGATTGATGTTTGAGGGTTGAGATTAGAATATTGATTTTTGTGGATTGAGTATTGAACGATGAGAGTTCAGGGTATTCTATTGAGAATTGAGAATTGAGGATTGATGGTTGAGTATTGAGTATTGATGGTTGAGGGTTGTGTGTTGAATATTGAGGATTGAGAATTGAGGATTGAGGATTGAGGATTGAGGATTGAGGATTGAAGATTGAGTATTGAGGATTGAAGGATGAGGATTGAGGATTGAGTATTGAGGATTGAGGATTGAGGATTCAGGATTGAGTATTGAAGATTGAGGATTGATGATTGAGGAGTGAGGACTGATGATTGAGGATTGAGGATTGAGGATTGAAGACAGAGTATTGAGGATTGAAGATTGAGGATTGAGGATTCCGGATTGAGGATTGAGGGTGTGGGCTGAGGGTTGAGGGTTGAGGTTTACGGACTTAGGACAGATGATTGAGGATTGAGAATTGAGGATGGAGGATTCAGGATTGAGGATTGAGGATTGGGTATTGAGGATTGAAGAATGAGAATTGACGATTGAGGATTGAGTATTGAGGATTGAAGATTGAGTATTGAGGATTGAAGGTTGATGATTGAGGATTGAGGATTGATGACTGAGGATTGAGGATTGAGGATTGAGGATTGAGGATTGACGATTGAAGACTGAGTATTGAGGATTGAAGATTGAGGATTGAGGATTCAAGATTGAGGATTGAGAATGAGGGCTGAGGGTTGAGGATTGAGGATTGAGGACTGAGGACTGAGGATTGAGGATTGAGAATTGAGGATGGAGGATTGAGGATTGAGGATTGAGGATTGGGTATTGAGGATTGAAGAATGAGAATTGACGATTGACGATTGAGTATTGAGGATTGAAGATTGAGTATTGAGGATTGAAGGTTGATGATTGAGGATTGAGGATTGTGGATTGAGGATTCAGGGTTGAGGATTTAAGTTTGAGTATTGAGGATTGAACATTGAGTATTGATGATTGAGGATTGAGGATTGAGGATCGAGGATTGAGGATTGAGGATTGAAGATTGAGGATTGAGGGTTGATGATTGAGTGTTGAAGATTGAGGATTGATGATTGAGGATTGAGGATTGAGGATTGAGGATTGAGGATTGCGGGTTGAAGATTGAGGATTGGGGATTGAGAATTGAGTATTGAGGATTGAGAATCGAAGATTGAGTATTGAGGATTGAAGATTGAGGTTTGAGGATTGAGGATTGTGTATTGAGGATTGTGTATTGAGGATTGAAGAATGAGGATTGACGATTGAGGATTGAGTATTGAGGGTTGAATATTGAGTATTGAGGATTGAAGGTTGATGATTGAGGATTGAGAATTGAGAATTGAGGATGAGGACTGAGTGTTGAGAATTGAGGATTGAGGAACGAGGATTGAGGATTGAGAATTGAGGACTGAGGATTGACGATTGAGTATTGAAGATTGAGGATTGTGACTGAGGATTGAGGATTGAGGATTGAGGATTAACGATGGAGGATTGAGGATTGAGGATTGAGGATTGGGTATTGAGGATTGAAGAATGAGGATTGACGAATGAGGATTGAGTATTGAGGATTGAAGATTGAGTATTGAGGATTGAAGGTTGATGATTGAGGATTGAGGATTGAGGATTGAGGATTGAGGATTGAGGATTGATGTTGAAGACTGAGTATTGAGGATTGAAGATTGAGGATTGAGGATTCAAGATTGAGGATTGAGAATGAGGGCTGAGGGTTGAGGATTGAGGTTTGAGGACTGAGGACTGAGGATTTAGGATTGAGAATTGATGATGGAGGATTGAGGATTGAGGATTGAGGATTGGGTATTGAGGATTGAAGAATGAGGATTGACGATTGAGGATAGAGTATTGAGAATTGAAGATTGAGTATTTAGGATTGAAGGTTGATGATTGAGGATTGAGGATTGTGGTTTGAGGATTGAGGGTTGAGGATGGAAGGTTGAGTATTGAGGATTGAACATTGAGTATTGATGATTGAGGGTTGAGGATTGAGGATTGAGGATTGAAGATTGAGGATTGGGGATTGAGGATTGAGGATGGAGGATGAGGGGCTGATGGTTGAGGATTGAGGTTTGAGTATTGAATACGGAGAATTGAGGATATTCTATTGAGTATTGGGAATTGAGGATTGATGGTTGAGTATTGAGGATTGAGGATTGAGGATTGACGATTGAGTATTGTAGATTGAGGATTGATTATTGAGGATTGAGGATTGAGGATTGAGGATTGAGGTATGAGGATTGAAGATTGAGTATTGAGGATTGAGGATTAACAATTGAGGATTGGGGATTGAGGATCTAGGATTGGAGGTTGATTATTGAGAATTGAACATTGAGGATTGAGGATTGAGGATTGAGGATTGAGGTTGGAGGATGAGGGCTGAGGGCTGAGGATTGAGGTTTGAGTATTGAATCCTGAGAATTTAGTATATTCTATTGAGTATTGAGAATTGAGGATTGATGGTTGAGTATTGAGGATTGAGGTATGAGGATCGAGGATTGAGGATTGAGGATTGAGGATTGAGGATTGAAGATTGAGTATTGAGGATTGAGGATTCAGGATTGAGGATTGAGGATTGAGGATTGAGGGTTGAGGATTGAGGATTGAAGATTGATTATTGAGGATTGAAGATTGAGGATTGAGTATTGAGGATTGCGGATTGAGGGTTGAAGATTGAGGTTTGGGGACTGAGTGTTGAGGGTTGAGTGATGAGAATTAATGTCTGTGGATAGAGATTTGAAGATTGCAGATTGAGTATCGAGTATTGAAAACTGTGAATTGAGGATATTCTATTGAGGATTGAGGATTAACAATTGATTGTCGAGGACTGAGGGCTGAAGATTGAGGATTCAGAATTGAGGATTCAGAATTGAGGTTTGAGGACTGACGATTGAGGATTGAAGATTGAGTATTGAGGATTGAAGATTGAGGATTGAGGATGGAGGATTGAAGAGAGAGGACAGAGTGTTGAGGATTGAGTGTTGAGGATTGATGTTTGAGGGTTGAGATTAGAATATTGATTTTTGTGGATTGAGTATTGAACGATGAGAGTTCAGGGTATTCTATTGAGAATTGAGAATTGAGGATTGATGGTTGAGTATTGAGTATTGATGGTTGAGGGTTGTGTGTTGAATATTGAGGATTGAGAATTGAGGATTGAGGATTGAGGATTGAGGATTGAGGATTGAAGATTGAGTATTGAGGATTGAAGGATGAGGATTGAGGATTGAGTATTGAGGATTGAGGATTGAGGATTCAGGATTGAGTATTGAAGATTGAGGATTGATGATTGAGGAGTGAGGACTGATGATTGAGGATTGAGGATTGAGGATTGAAGACAGAGTATTGAGGATTGAAGATTGAGGATTGAGGATTCCGGATTGAGGATTGAGGGTGTGGGCTGAGGGTTGAGGGTTGAGGTTTACGGACTTAGGACAGATGATTGAGGATTGAGAATTGAGGATGGAGGATTCAGGATTGAGGATTGAGGATTGGGTATTGAGGATTGAAGAATGAGAATTGACGATTGAGGATTGAGTATTGAGGATTGAAGATTGAGTATTGAGGATTGAAGGTTGATGATTGAGGATTGAGGATTGATGACTGAGGATTGAGGATTGAGGATTGAGGATTGAGGATTGACGATTGAAGACTGAGTATTGAGGATTGAAGATTGAGGATTGAGGATTCAAGATTGAGGATTGAGAATGAGGGCTGAGGGTTGAGGATTGAGGATTGAGGACTGAGGACTGAGGATTGAGGATTGAGAATTGAGGATGGAGGATTGAGGATTGAGGATTGAGGATTGGGTATTGAGGATTGAAGAATGAGAATTGACGATTGACGATTGAGTATTGAGGATTGAAGATTGAGTATTGAGGATTGAAGGTTGATGATTGAGGATTGAGGATTGTGGATTGAGGATTCAGGGTTGAGGATTTAAGTTTGAGTATTGAGGATTGAACATTGAGTATTGATGATTGAGGATTGAGGATTGAGGATCGAGGATTGAGGATTGAGGATTGAAGATTGAGGATTGAGGGTTGATGATTGAGTGTTGAAGATTGAGGATTGATGATTGAGGATTGAGGATTGAGGATTGAGGATTGAGGATTGCGGGTTGAAGATTGAGGATTGGGGATTGAGAATTGAGTATTGAGGATTGAGAATCGAAGATTGAGTATTGAGGATTGAAGATTGAGGTTTGAGGATTGAGGATTGTGTATTGAGGATTGTGTATTGAGGATTGAAGAATGAGGATTGACGATTGAGGATTGAGTATTGAGGGTTGAATATTGAGTATTGAGGATTGAAGGTTGATGATTGAGGATTGAGAATTGAGAATTGAGGATGAGGACTGAGTGTTGAGAATTGAGGATTGAGGAACGAGGATTGAGGATTGAGAATTGAGGACTGAGGATTGACGATTGAGTATTGAAGATTGAGGATTGTGACTGAGGATTGAGGATTGAGGATTGAGGATTAACGATGGAGGATTGAGGATTGAGGATTGAGGATTGGGTATTGAGGATTGAAGAATGAGGATTGACGAATGAGGATTGAGTATTGAGGATTGAAGATTGAGTATTGAGGATTGAAGGTTGATGATTGAGGATTGAGGATTGAGGATTGAGGATTGAGGATTGAGGATTGATGTTGAAGACTGAGTATTGAGGATTGAAGATTGAGGATTGAGGATTCAAGATTGAGGATTGAGAATGAGGGCTGAGGGTTGAGGATTGAGGTTTGAGGACTGAGGACTGAGGATTTAGGATTGAGAATTGATGATGGAGGATTGAGGATTGAGGATTGAGGATTGGGTATTGAGGATTGAAGAATGAGGATTGACGATTGAGGATAGAGTATTGAGAATTGAAGATTGAGTATTTAGGATTGAAGGTTGATGATTGAGGATTGAGGATTGTGGTTTGAGGATTGAGGGTTGAGGATGGAAGGTTGAGTATTGAGGATTGAACATTGAGTATTGATGATTGAGGGTTGAGGATTGAGGATTGAGGATTGAAGATTGAGGATTGGGGATTGAGGATTGAGGATGGAGGATGAGGGGCTGATGGTTGAGGATTGAGGTTTGAGTATTGAATACGGAGAATTGAGGATATTCTATTGAGTATTGGGAATTGAGGATTGATGGTTGAGTATTGAGGATTGAGGATTGAGGATTGACGATTGAGTATTGTAGATTGAGGATTGATTATTGAGGATTGAGGATTGAGGATTGAGGATTGAGGTATGAGGATTGAAGATTGAGTATTGAGGATTGAGGATTAACAATTGAGGATTGGGGATTGAGGATCTAGGATTGGAGGTTGATTATTGAGAATTGAACATTGAGGATTGAGGATTGAGGATTGAGGATTGAGGTTGGAGGATGAGGGCTGAGGGCTGAGGATTGAGGTTTGAGTATTGAATCCTGAGAATTTAGTATATTCTATTGAGTATTGAGAATTGAGGATTGATGGTTGAGTATTGAGGATTGAGGTATGAGGATCGAGGATTGAGTATTGAAGATTGAGGATTGATGATTGAGGATTGAGGATTGAGGATTGAGGATTGAGGATTGAGTATTGAAGATTGTGGATTGATGATTGACGATTGAGGACTGAGGATTGAGGGTTGATTATTGAGCTTTGGGGATTGAAGATTGTGGACTGGGGATAGAGGATTGAATATTGACGATTAAGGATAGAGTATTGGGGATTGAGGATCTAGGATAGGAGATTGATTATTGTGTATTGAAGATTGAGGATTGATGACTGAGGATTGAGGATTGAGGATTGATGATTGAGGATTGAGGATTGAAGATTGAGTATGGAGGATTGAAGATTGAGGATTAAGGATTGAGGATTGGGGATTGAGGATCTAGGATTGGAGATTGACTATTGAGGATTGAGGATTGAGGATTGAGGACTGAGGAACGAGGATTGAGGATAGAGGATGATGGCTGAGGGTTGAGGATTGAGGTTTGAGGACTGAGGACTGAGGATTGAGGATTGAGAATTGAGGATTGAGGATTGAGGATTAAAGATTGAGGATTGGGTATTGAGGATTGAAGAATGAGGATTGAGGATTGAGGATTGAGGATTGAGGATTGAAGATTGAGTATTGAGGATTGAGGATTGAGGATTGAGGATTGAGGATTGAGGATTGAGGGTTGAGGATTGAGGATTGAAGATTGATTATTGAGGATTGAAGATTGAGGATTGAGGATTGAGGATTGAACATTGAGGATTGAAGATTGAGGACTGGGGATTGTGGATTGAATGTTGAGGATTAAGGATTGAGGATTGGGGATTCGGGATCTAGGATTGGAGATTGATTAATGAGGATTGAAGATTGAGGATTGGGGATTGAGGATTGAGAATTGAGAATTGAGTATTGAGGATTGAGGATTGAGGATTGAGGATTGAAGATTGAGGATTGGGGATTGAGGATTGACGATTGAGGATTGGGTATTGCGGATTGAACATTGAGGATTGAGGATTGAGGATTGAGGATTGAGTATTGAGGATTGAAGATTGAGGATTGAGGATTGAGGATTGAGGATTGAGGATTGAAGATTGAGGATTGACGATTGAGGATTGAGGATTGAGGATGAGTTCTGAGAGTTGATGGTTGAGGTTTTGAGGGCTAATGACTGTGGATTGAGAATTGCGGATTGAGGATTGAGGATTGAAGATTGAGTATTGAGGATTGAAGATTGAGGATTGAGGATTGAGGATTGAGGATTGCGGATTGAGGATGAGTTCTGAGAGGTGAGGGTTGAGGTTTGAGGGCTAAAGACTGTGGAATGAGGATTGAGGATTGAGGATTGAGGATTGAAGATTGAGTATTGAGGATTGAAGATTGAGGATTGAGGATTGAGGGTTGAGGATTGAGGATTGAGGATTGAGGATGAGTTCTGAGAGTTGAGGGTTGAGGTTTGAGGGCTAAGGACTGTGGATTGAGGATTGAGGATTGAGGATAGAGGATTGAGGATTGAAGATTGAGGATTGAAGGTTCAGTATTGAGGATTGAAGATTGAGAATTGAGGAATGAGGATTGAACATTGAGGACTGAGCGTTCATGGTTGAGTGATGAGAATTGATGTTTGTGGATTGAGATTTGATTATTGAATATTGTGGATTGAGTATTGAACCATGAGAATTCAGGATATTCTATTGAGTATTGAGAATTGAGGATTGATGATTGAGTATTGAGGATTGATGGTTGAGGGTTGTGTGTTGAATATTGAGGATGGAGGATTGAGGATTGAGGATTGAGGATTGAGGATTGAAGATTGAGTATTGATGATTGAAGATTGAGCATTGGGGATTGAGGATTGAGAATTGAGAATTGAGCATGAGGAGTGAGGGTTGAGGATTGAGGTTTGAAGAATGAGGATTGGGGATTGAGGATTGAGGATTGAGGATTGAGGATTGAGAATTGAGGATTGAGGATTGAGGATTGAAGATTGAGGATTGGGTATTGAGGATTGAAGAATGAGGAGTGAGGATTGAGGATTGAGGATTGAGGATTGAAGATTGAGAATTGAGGATTGAAGGCTGAGTATTGAAAATTGAGGATTGGGTATTGAGGATTGAAGAATGAGGATTGAGGATTGAGGGATGAGGATTGAGGATTGAAGATTGCGGATTGAGGATTGAGGATTGAGGATTGAATATTGAGTATTGAGGATTGAAGACTGAGGATTCAGGATTGAGGATTGAGGATTGAGGATTGAGGATTGAGGACTGAGGATTGAGGATTGAGGATTGAGGATTGAAGATTGAGGATTGGGGATTGAGGATTGGCGATCGAGGATTGAGTATTGACGATTGAGAATTGAGGATTGAGGATTGAAGATTGAGTATTGAGGATTGAAGATTGAGGATTGAGGATTGAGGATTGAGGATTGAGGACTGAGGATTGAGGATTGAGGATTGAGCATTGAGGATGGAAGATTGAGGATTAAGGATTGAGGATTGGGGATTGAGGATCTAGGATTGGAGATTGATAATTGAGTATTGAAGATTGAGGACTGAGGGCTGAGGATTGAGGTTTGAGGAATGAGGATTGAGGACTGAGAATTGAGGACTGAGGATTGACGACTGAGTATTGAGGATTGAGGATTGATGACTGAGGATTGAGGATTGAGGATTGAGGATTGAGGATTGAGGATTGAAGATTGAGTATTGAGGATTGAGGATTGAGGATTGAGGATTGAGTATTGAAGATTGAGGATTGATGATTGAGGAGTGAGGACTGAGGATTGAGTATTGAGGATTGAGGATTGAGGATTGAGGATTGAAAATTGTGTATTGAGGATTGAAGGTTGAGGATTGAGGAATAAGGATTGAGGATTGAGGATGAGGGCTGAGGGTTTAGGATTGAGGTTTGAGGACTGAGGACTGAGGATTGAGGATTGAGAATTGAGGATTGAGGATTGTGGATTAAAGATTGAGGATTGGGTATTGAGGATTGAAGAATGAGGATTGAGGATTGAGGATTGAGGATTGAGGATTGAAGATTGAGTATTGAGGATTGAGGATTCAGGATTGAGGATTGAGGATTGAGGATTGAGGGTTGAGGATTGAGGATTGAAGATTGATTATTGAGGATTGAAGATTGAGGATTGAGTATTGAGGATTGCGGATTGAGGGTTGAAGATTGAGGTTTGGGGACTGAGTGTTGAGGGTTGAGTGATGAGAATTAATGTCTGTGGATAGAGATTTGAAGATTGCAGATTGAGTATCGAGTTTTGAAAACTGTGAATTGAGGATATTCTATTGAGGATTGAGGATTAACAATTGATTGTCGAGGACTGAGGGCTGAAGATTGAGGATTCAGAATTGAGGATTCAGAATTGAGGTTTGAGGACTGACGATTGAGGATTGAAGATTGAGTATTGAGGATTGAAGATTGAGGATTGAGGATGGAGGATTGAAGAGAGAGGACAGAGTGTTGAGGATTGAGTGTTGAGGATTGATGTTTGAAGGTTGAGATTAGAATATTGATTTTTGTGGATTGAGTATTGAACGATGAGAGTTCAGGGTATTCTATTGAGAATTGAGAATTGAGGATTGATGGTTGAGTATTGAGTATTGATGGTTGAGGGTTGTGTGTTGAATATTGAGGATTGAGAATTGAGGATTGAGGATTGAGGATTGAGGATTGAGGATTGAAGATTGAGTATTGAGGATTGAAGGATGAGGATTGAGGATTGAGTATTGAGGATTGAGGATTGAGGATTCAGGATTGAGTATTGAAGATTGAGGATTGATGATTGAGGAGTGAGGACTGATGATTGAGGATTGAGGATTGAGGATTGAAGACAGAGAATTGAGGATTGAAGATTGAGGATTGAGGATTCCGGATTGAGGATTGAGGGTGTGGGCTGAGGGTTGAGGGTTGAGGTTTACGGACTTAGGACAGATGATTGAGGATTGAGAATTGAGGATGGAGGATTCAGGATTGAGGATTGAGGATTGGGTATTGAGGATTGAAGAATGAGAATTGACGATTGAGGATTGAGTATTGAGGATTGAAGATTGAGTATTGAGGATTGAAGGTTGATGATTGAGGATTGAGGATTGATGACTGAGGATTGAGGATTGAGGATTGAGGATTGAGGATTGACGATTGAAGACTGAGTATTGAGGATTGAAGATTGAGGATTGAGGATTCAAGATTGAGGATTGAGAATGAGGGCTGAGGGTTGAGGATTGAGGATTGAGGACTGAGGACTGAGGATTGAGGATTGAGAATTGAGGATGGAGGATTGAGGATTGAGGATTGAGGATTGGGTGTTGAGGATTGAAGAATGAGAATTGACGATTGACGATTGAGTATTGAGGATTGAAGATTGAGTATTGAGGATTGAAGGTTGATGATTGAGGATTGAGGATTGTGGATTGAGGATTCAGGGTTGAGGATTTAAGTTTGAGTATTGAGGATTGAACATTGAGTATTGATGATTGAGGATTGAGGATTGAGGATCGAGGATTGAGGATTGAGGATTGAAGATTGAGGATTGAGGGTTGATGATTGAGTGTTGAAGATTGAGGATTGATGATTGAGGATTGAGGATTGAGGATTGAGGATTGAGGATTGCGGGTTGAAGATTGAGGATTGGGGATTGAGAATTGAGTATTGAGGATTGAGAATCGAAGATTGAGTATTGAGGATTGAAGATTGAGGTTTGAGGATTGAGGATTGTGTATTGAGGATTGTGTATTGAGGATTGAAGAATGAGGATTGACGATTGAGGATTGAGTATTGAGGGTTGAATATTGAGTATTGAGGATTGAAGGTTGATGATTGAGGATTGAGAATTGAGAATTGAGGATGAGGACTGAGTGTTGAGAATTGAGGATTGAGGAACGAGGATTGAGGATTGAGAATTGAGGACTGAGGATTGACGATTGAGTATTGAAGATTGAGGATTGTGACTGAGGATTGAGGATTGAGGATTGAGGATTGACGATGGAGGATTGAGGATTGAGGATTGAGGATTGGGTATTGAGGATTGAAGAATGAGGATTGACGAATGAGGATTGAGTATTGAGGATTGAAGATTGAGTATTGAGGATTGAAGGTTGATGATTGAGGATTGAGGATTGAGGATTGAGGATTGAGGATTGAGGATTGATGTTGAAGACTGAGTATTGAGGATTGAAGATTGAGGATTGAGGATTCAAGATTGAGGATTGAGAATGAGGGCTGAGGGTTGAGGATTGAGGATTGAGGTTTGAGGACTGAGGACTGAGGATATAGGATTGAGAATTGATGATGGAGGATTGAGGATTGAGGATTGAGGATTGGGTATTGAGGATTGAAGAATGAGGATTGACGATTGAGGATAGAGTATTGAGAATTGAAGATTGAGTATTTAGGATTGAAGGTTGATGATTGAGGATTGAGGATTGTGGTTTGAGGATTGAGGGTTGAGGATGGAAGGTTGAGTATTGAGGATTGAACATTGAGTATTGATGATTGAGGGTTGAGGATTGAGGATTGAGGATTGAAGATTGAGGATTGGGGATTGAGGATTGAGGATGGAGGATGAGGGGCTGATGGTTGAGGATTGAGGTTTGAGTATTGAATACGGAGAATTGAGGATATTCTATTGAGTATTGGGAATTGAGGATTGATGGTTGAGTATTGAGGATTGAGGATTGAGGATTGACGATTGAGTATTGTAGATTGAGGATTGATTATTGAGGATTGAGGATTGAGGATTGAGGATTGAGGTATGAGGATTGAAGATTGAGTATTGAGGATTGAGGATTAACAATTGAGGATTGGGGATTGAGGATCTAGGATTGGAGGTTGATTATTGAGAATTGAACATTGAGGATTGAGGATTGAGGATTGAGGATTGAGGTTGGAGGATGAGGGCTGAGGGCTGAGGATTGAGGTTTGAGTATTGAATCCTGAGAATTTAGTATATTCTATTGAGTATTGAGAATTGAGGATTGATGGTTGAGTATTGAGGATTGAGGTATGAGGATCGAGGATTGAGTATTGAAGATTGAGGATTGATGATTGAGGATTGAGGATTGAGGATTGAGGATTGAGGATTGAGTATTGAAGATTGTGGATTGATGATTGACGATTGAGGACTGAGGATTGAGGGTTGATTATTGAGCTTTGGGGATTGAAGATTGTGGACTGGGGATAGAGGATTGAATATTGACGATTAAGGATAGAGTATTGGGGATTGAGGATCTAGGATAGGAGATTGATTATTGTGTATTGAAGATTGAGGATTGATGACTGAGGATTGAGGATTGAGGATTGATGATTGAGGATTGAGGATTGAAGATTGAGTATGGAGGATTGAAGATTGAGGATTAAGGATTGAGGATTGGCGATTGAGGATCTAGGATTGGAGATTGACTATTGAGGATTGAGGATTGAGGATTGAGGACTGAGGAACGAGGATTGAGGATAGAGGATGATGGCTGAGGGTTGAGGATTGAGGTTTGAGGACTGAGGACTGAGGATTGAGGATTGAGAATTGAGGATTGAGGATTGAGGATTAAAGATTGAGGATTGGGTATTGAGGATTGAAGAATGAGGATTGAGGATTGAGGATTGAGGATTGAGGATTGAAGATTGAGTATTGAGGATTGAGGATTCAGGATTGAGGATTGAGGATTGAGGATTGAGGGTTGAGGATTGAGGATTGAAGATTGATTATTGAGGATTGAAGATTGAGGATTGAGCACTGAGGATTGAGGATTGAGGATTGAAGATTGAGGTTTGGGGACTGAGTGTTGAGGGTTGAGTGATGAGAATTAATGTCTGTGGATAGAGATTTGAAGATTGCAGATTGAGTATCGAGTATTGAAAACTGTGAATTGAGGATATTCTATTGAGGATTGAGGATTAACAATTGATTGTCGAGGACTGATGGCTGAAGATTGAGGATTCAGAATTGAGGATTCAGAATTGAGGTTTGAGGACTGACGATTGAGGATTGAAGATTGAGTATTGAGGATTCAAGATTGAGGATTGAGGATGGAGGATTGAAGAGAGAGGACTGAGTGTTGAGGATTGAGTGTTGAGGATTGATGTTTGAGGGTTGAGATTAGAATATTGATTTTTGTGGATTGAGTATTGAACGATGAGAGTTCAGGGTATTCTATTGAGTATTGAGAATTGAGGATTGATGGTTGAGTATTGAGGATTGATGGTTGAGGGTTGTGTGTTGAATATTGAGGATTGAGAATTGAGGATTGAGGATTGAGGATTGAGGATTGAGGATTGAAGATTGAGTATTGAGGATTGAACGATGAGGATTGAGGATTGAGGATTGAGGATTGAAGATTGAGGATTGGGGATTGAGGATTGGCGATCGAGGATTGAGTATTGACGATTGAGAATTGAGGATTGAGGATTGAAGATTGAGTATTGAGGATTGAAGATTGAGGATTGAGGATTGAGGATTGAGGATTGAGGACTGAGGATTGAGGATTGAGGATTGAGCATTGAGGATGGAAGATTGAGGATTAAGGATTGAGGATTGGGGATTGAGGATCTAGGATTGGAGATTGATAATTGAGTATTGAAGATTGAGGACTGAGGGCTGAGGATTGAGGTTTGAGGAATGAGGATTGAGGACTGAGAATTGAGGACTGAGGATTGACGACTGAGTATTGAGGATTGAGGATTGATGACTGAGGATTGAGGATTGAGGATTGAGGATTGAGGATTGAGGATTGAAGATTGAGTATTGAGGATTGAGGATTGAGGATTGAGGATTGAGTATTGAAGATTGAGGATTGATGATTGAGGAGTGAGGACTGAGGATTGAGTATTGAGGATTGAAGATTGAGGATTGAGGATTCAAGATTGAGGATTGAGAATGAGGGCTGAGGGTTGAGGATTGAGGATTGAGGACTGAGGACTGAGGATTGAGGATTGAGAATTGAGGATGGAGGATTGAGGATTGAGGATTGAGGATTGGGTATTGAGGATTGAAGAATGAGAATTGACGATTGACGATTGAGTATTGAGGATTGAAGATTGAGTATTGAGGATTGAAGGTTGATGATTGAGGATTGAGGATTGTGGATTGAGGATTCAGGGTTGAGGATTTAAGTTTGAGTATTGAGGATTGAACATTGAGTATTGATGATTGAGGATTGAGGATTGAGGATCGAGGATTGAGGATTGAGGATTGAAGATTGAGGATTGAGGGTTGATGATTGAGTGTTGAAGATTGAGGATTGATGATTGAGGATTGAGGATTGAGGATTGAGGATTGAGGATTGCGGGTTGAAGATTGAGGATTGGGGATTGAGAATTGAGTATTGAGGATTGAGAATCGAAGATTGAGTATTGAGGATTGAAGATTGAGGTTTGAGGATTGAGGATTGTGTATTGAGGATTGTGTATTGAGGATTGAAGAATGAGGATTGACGATTGAGGATTGAGTATTGAGGGTTGAATATTGAGTATTGAGGATTGAAGGTTGATGATTGAGGATTGAGAATTGAGAATTGAGGATGAGGACTGAGTGTTGAGAATTGAGGATTGAGGAACGAGGATTGAGGATTGAGAATTGAGGACTGAGGATTGACGATTGAGTATTGAAGATTGAGGATTGTGACTGAGGATTGAGGATTGAGGACTGAGGATTGACGATGGAGGATTGAGGATTGAGGATTGAGGATTGGGTATTGAGGATTGAAGAATGAGGATTGACGAATGAGGATTGAGTATTGAGGATTGAAGATTGAGTATTGAGGATTGAAGGTTGATGATTGAGGATTGAGGATTGAGGATTGAGGATTGAGGATTGAGGATTGATGTTGAAGACTGAGTATTGAGGATTGAAGATTGAGGATTGAGGATTCAAGATTGAGGATTGAGAATGAGGGCTGAGGGTTGAGGATTGAGGTTTGAGGACTGAGGACTGAGGATTGAGGATTGAGAATTGATGATGGAGGATTGAGGATTGAGGATTGAGGATTGGGTATTGAGGATTGAAGAATGAGGATTGACGATTGAGGATAGAGTATTGAGAATTGAAGATTGAGTATTTAGGATTGAAGGTTGATGATTGAGGATTGAGGATTGTGGTTTGAGGATTGAGGGTTGAGGATGGAAGGTTGAGTATTGAGGATTGAACATTGAGTATTGATGATTGAGGGTTGAGGATTGAGGATTGAGGATTGAAGATTGAGGATTGGGGATTGAGGATTGAGGATGGAGGATGAGGGGCTGATGGTTGAGGATTGAGGTTTGAGTATTGAATACGGAGAATTGAGGATATTCTATTGAGTATTGGGAATTGAGGATTGATGGTTGAGTATTGAGGATTGAGGATTGAGGATTGACGATTGAGTATTGTAGATTGAGGATTGATTATTGAGGATTGAGGATTGAGGATTGAGGATTGAGGTATGAGGATTGAAGATTGAGTATTGAGGATTGAGGATTAACAATTGAGGATTGGGGATTGAGGATCTAGGATTGGAGGTTGATTATTGAGAATTGAACATTGAGGATTGAGGATTGAGGATTGAGGATTGAGGTTGGAGGATGAGGGCTGAGGGCTGAGGATTGAGGTTTGAGTATTGAATCCTGAGAATTTAGTATATTCTATTGAGTATTGAGAATTGAGGATTGATGGTTGAGTATTGAGGATTGAGGTATGAGGATCGAGGATTGAGTATTGAAGATTGAGGATTGATGATTGAGGATTGAGGATTGAGGATTGAGGATTGAGGATTGAGTATTGAAGATTGTGGATTGATGATTGACGATTGAGGACTGAGGATTGAGGGTTGATTATTGAGCTTTGGGGATTGAAGATTGTGGACTGGGGATAGAGGATTGAATATTGACGATTAAGGATAGAGTATTGGGGATTGAGGATCTAGGATAGGAGATTGATTATTGTGTATTGAAGATTGAGGATTGATGACTGAGGATTGAGGATTGAGGATTGATGATTGAGGATTGAGGATTGAAGATTGAGTATGGAGGATTGAAGATTGAGGATTAAGGATTGAGGATTGGGGATTGAGGATCTAGGATTGGAGATTGACTATTGAGGATTGAGGATTGAGGATTGAGGACTGAGGAACGAGGATTGAGGATAGAGGATGATGGCTGAGGGTTGAGGATTGAGGTTTGAGGACTGAGGACTGAGGATTGAGGATTGAGAATTGAGGATTGAGGATTGAGATTTGAAGATTGTGGATTGGGTATTGAGGATTGAAGAATGAGGATTGAGGATTGAGTACTGAGGACTGAGGATTGCAGATTGAGTACTGAGAATTGAAGCTTGTCGATTGAGGATTGAGGATTGAGGATTGAGGATTGAGGATTGAGGATTGAAGATTGAGGATTGGGGATTGAGGATTGAGGATTGAGGATTGAGTATCGAAGATTGAGTATTGAGGATTGAAGATTGAGGATTGTGGATTGAGGATTGAGGATTGAGTATTGAGTATTGAGGATTGAGAATTGAGGATTGAGGATTGAAGATTGAGGATTAAGAATTGAGGATTGGGGATTGAGGATCTAGGATTGGAGATTGACTATTGAGGATTGAGGATTGAGGATTGAGGATTGAGGAACGAGGATTGAGGATTGAGGATGATGGCTGAGGTTTGAGGATTGAGGTTTGAGGACTGAGGACTGAGGATTGAGGATTGGGAGTTGAGGATTGAGGATCGAGAGTTGAAGATTGAGGATTGGGTATTGAGGATTGAAGAATGAGGATTGAGGATTGAGTATTGAGGACTGACGATGCAGATTGGGTATTGAGAATTGAAGACTGACGATTGAGGATTGAGGATTGAGGATTGAGGATTGAGGATTGAAGATTGAGGATTGGGGATTGAGGATTGAGGATTGAGGATTGAGAATCGAAGATTGGGTATTGAGGATTGAAGATTGAGGTTTGAGGATTGAGGATTGAGGATGGAGGATGAAGGCTGAGGGTTGAGGATTGAGGTTTGAGTATTGAATACTGTGAAATCAGGATATTCTATTGAGTATTGAGAATTGAGGATTGATGGTTGAGTATTGAGGATTGAGGTTTGATTATTGAGGATTGAAGGTTGAGGTTTGAGGATTGAGAATTGAGAATTGAGGATGAGGACTGAGGGTTGAGTGTTGAGTGATGCGAATTGATGTTTGTAGACTGAGATTTGAAGATTGAAGATTGGGGATTGAGTACTGAAAACTGAGAATTGAGGATATTCTAATGAGGACTGAGGATTGAATATTGATTGTTGAGGACTGTGGGCTGAAGATTGACGATTCAGGATTGAGGATTCGGGATTGAGGTTTGAGGACGAGGACTGACGGTTGAGGATTGAGGATTGAGGATTGAGGATCGAGGATTGAAGATTGAGGATTGGGGACGGAGTGTTGAGGGTTGCGTGATGAGAATTGGTGTTTGTGGATAGAGATTTAAAGATTTCAGATTGAGTATTGAGTATTGAAAACTGTGAATTGATGGTATTCTATTGAGGATTGAGAATTGACAACTGATTGTTGAGGACTGAGGTCTGAAGATTGAGGATTCAGGATTGAGGATTTAGGATTGAGGTTTGAGGACTGAGGATTGAGGATTGAATATTGAGGATTGAGGACTGAGGATTGAGGATTGAAGATTGAGGATTGGGTATTGCGTATTGAACATTGAGGATTGAGGATTGAGGATTGAGGATTGAGGATTGAGGACTGAAGATTGAATAATGATGATTGAAGGTTGAGGATTGAGGATTGAGGGTTGTGGATTGAGGACTGAGGATTGAGGACTGAGGATTGAGGATTGAGTATTGAGGATTGAACACTGAGGATTGAGGATTGAGGATTGTGGATTGAGGATTGAGGACTGAAGATGGAATATTGATGATTGAAGTTTGAGGATTGAAGATTGAGGGTTGTGGATTGAGGACGAGGACTGAGGGTTGTGTATTGATGTTTGAGGTCTGAGGATTGAGGATTGAAGATTGAGAATTGAGGATTGAGGATTGAGGATTGAAGATTGAGGATTGGGTATTGAGGATTGAAGAATGAGGATTGAGGATTGAGGATTGAGGATTGAGGATTGAAGATTGAGTATTGAGGATTGAGGATTCAGGATTGAGGATTGAGGATTGAGGATTGAGGGTTGAGGATTGAGGATTGAAGATTGATTATTGAGGATTGAAGATTGAGGATTGAGCACTGAGGATTGAGGATTGAGGATTGAAGATTGAGGTTTGGGGACTGAGTGTTGAGGGTTGAGTGATGAGAATTAATGTCTGTGGATAGAGATTTGAAGATTGCAGATTGAGTATCGAGTATTGAAAACTGTGAATTGAGGATATTCTATTGAGGATTGAGGATTAACAATTGATTGTCGAGGACTGATGGCTGAAGATTGAGGATTCAGAATTGAGGTTTGAGGACTGACGATTGAGGATTGAAGATTGAGTATTGAGGATTCAAGATTGAGGATTGAGGATGGAGGATTGAAGAGAGAGGACTGAGTGTTGAGGATTGAGTGTTGAGGATTGATGTTTGAGGGTTGAGATTAGAATATTGATTTTTGTGGATTGAGTATTGAACGATGAGAGTTCAGGGTATTCTATTGAGTATTGAGAATTGAGGATTGATGGTTGAGTATTGAGGATTGATGGTTGAGGGTTGTGTGTTGAATATTGAGGATTGAGAATTGAGGATTGAGGATTGAGGATTGAGGATTGAGGATTGAAGATTGAGTATTGAGGATTGAACGATGAGGATTGAGGATTGAGGATTGAGGATTGAAGATTGAGGATTGGGGATTGAGGATTGGCGATCGAGGATTGAGTATTGACGATTGAGAATTGAGGATTGAGGATTGAAGATTGAGTATTGAGGATTGAAGATTGAGGATTGAGGATTGAGGATTGAGGATTGAGGACTGAGGATTGAGGATTGAGGATTGAGCATTGAGGATGGAAGATTGAGGATTAAGGATTGAGGATTGGGGATTGAGGATCTAGGATTGGAGATTGATAATTGAGTATTGAAGATTGAGGACTGAGGGCTGAGGATTGAGGTTTGAGGAATGAGGATTGAGGACTGAGAATTGAGGACTGAGGATTGACGACTGAGTATTGAGGATTGAGGATTGATGACTGAGGATTGAGGATTGAGGATTGAGGATTGAGGATTGAGGATTGAAGATTGAGTATTGAGGATTGAGGATTGAGGATTGAGGATTGAGTATTGAAGATTGAGGATTGATGATTGAGGAGTGAGGACTGAGGATTGAGTATTGAGGATTGAAGATTGAGGATTGAGGATTCAAGATTGAGGATTGAGAATGAGGGCTGAGGGTTGAGGATTGAGGATTGAGGACTGAGGACTGAGGATTGAGGATTGAGAATTGAGGATGGAGGATTGAGGATTGAGGATTGAGGATTGGGTATTGAGGATTGAAGAATGAGAATTGACGATTGACGATTGAGTATTGAGGATTGAAGATTGAGTATTGAGGATTGAAGGTTGATGATTGAGGATTGAGGATTGTGGATTGAGGATTCAGGGTTGAGGATTTAAGTTTGAGTATTGAGGATTGAACATTGAGTATTGATGATTGAGGATTGAGGATTGAGCATCGAGGATTGAGGATTGAGGATTGAAGATTGAGGATTGAGGGTTGATGATTGAGTGTTGAAGATTGAGGATTGATGATTGAGGATTGAGGATTGAGGATTGAGGATTGAGGATTGCGGGTTGAAGATTGAGGATTGGGGATTGAGAATTGAGTATTGAGGATTGAGAATCGAAGATTGAGTATTGAGGATTGAAGATTGAGGTTTGAGGATTGAGGATTGTGTATTGAGGATTGTGTATTGAGGATTGAAGAATGAGGATTGACGATTGAGGATTGAGTATTGAGGGTTGAATATTGAGTATTGAGGATTGAAGGTTGATGATTGAGGATTGAGAATTGAGAATTGAGGATGAGGACTGAGTGTTGAGAATTGAGGATTGAGGAACGAGGATTGAGGATTGAGAATTGAGGACTGAGGATTGACGATTGAGTATTGAAGATTGAGGATTGTGACTGAGGATTGAGGATTGAGGACTGAGGATTGACGATGGAGGATTGAGGATTGAGGATTGAGGATTGGGTATTGAGGATTGAAGAATGAGGATTGACGAATGAGGATTGAGTATTGAGGATTGAAGATTGAGTATTGAGGATTGAAGGTTGATGATTGAGGATTGAGGATTGAGGATTGAGGATTGAGGATTGAGGATTGATGTTGAAGACTGAGTATTGAGGATTGAAGATTGAGGATTGAGGATTCAAGATTGAGGATTGAGAATGAGGGCTGAGGGTTGAGGATTGAGGTTTGAGGACTGAGGACTGAGGATTGAGGATTGAGAATTGATGATGGAGGATTGAGGATTGAGGATTGAGGATTGGGTATTGAGGATTGAAGAATGAGGATTGACGATTGAGGATAGAGTATTGAGAATTGAAGATTGAGTATTTAGGATTGAAGGTTGATGATTGAGGATTGAGGATTGTGGTTTGAGGATTGAGGGTTGAGGATGGAAGGTTGAGTATTGAGGATTGAACATTGAGTATTGATGATTGAGGGTTGAGGATTGAGGATTGAGGATTGAAGATTGAGGATTGGGGATTGAGGATTGAGGATGGAGGATGAGGGGCTGATGGTTGAGGATTGAGGTTTGAGTATTGAATACGGAGAATTGAGGATATTCTATTGAGTATTGGGAATTGAGGGTTGATGGTTGAGTATTGAGGATTGAGGATTGAGGATTGACGATTGAGTATTGTAGATTGAGGATTGATTATTGAGGATTGAGGATTGAGGATTGAGGATTGAGGTATGAGGATTGAAGATTGAGTATTGAGGATTGAGGATTAACAATTGAGGATTGGGGATTGAGGATCTAGGATTGGAGGTTGATTATTGAGAATTGAACATTGAGGATTGAGGATTGAGGATTGAGGATTGAGGTTGGAGGATGAGGGCTGAGGGCTGAGGATTGAGGTTTGAGTATTGAATCCTGAGAATTTAGTATATTCTATTGAGTATTGAGAATTGAGGATTGATGGTTGAGTATTGAGGATTGAGGTATGAGGATCGAGGATTGAGTATTGAAGATTGAGGATTGATGATTGAGGATTGAGGATTGAGGATTGAGGATTGAGGATTGAGTATTGAAGATTGTGGATTGATGATTGACGATTGAGGACTGAGGATTGAGGGTTGATTATTGAGCTTTGGGGATTGAAGATTGTGGACTGGGGATAGAGGATTGAATATTGACGATTAAGGATAGAGTATTGGGGATTGAGGATCTAGGATAGGAGATTGATTATTGTGTATTGAAGATTGAGGATTGATGACTGAGGATTGAGGATTGAGGATTGATGATTGAGGATTGAGGATTGAAGATTGAGTATGGAGGATTGAAGATTGAGGATTAAGGATTGAGGATTGGGGATTGAGGATCTAGGATTGGAGATTGACTATTGAGGATTGAGGATTGAGGATTGAGGACTGAGGAACGAGGATTGAGGATAGAGGATGATGGCTGAGGGTTGAGGATTGAGGTTTGAGGACTGAGGACTGAGGATTGAGGATTGAGAATTGAGGATTGAGGATTGAGATTTGAAGATTGAGGATTGGGTATTGAGGATTGAAGAATGAGGATTGAGGATTGAGTACTGAGGACTGAGGATTGCAGATTGAGTACTGAGAATTGAAGCCTGTCGATTGAGGATTGAGGATTGAGGATTGAGGATTGAGGATTGAGGATTGAAGATTGAGGATTGGGGATTGAGGATTGAGGATTGAGGATTGAGTATCGAAGATTGAGTATTGAGGATTGAAGATTGAGGATTGTGGATTGAGGATTGAGGATTGAGTATTGAGTATTGAGGATTGAGAATTGAGGATTGAGGATTGAAGATTGAGGATTAAGAATTGAGGATTGGGGATTGAGGATCTAGGATTGGAGATTGACTATTGAGGATTGAGGATTGAGGATTGAGGATTGAGGAACGAGGATTGAGGATTGAGGATGATGGCTGAGGTTTGAGGATTGAGGTTTGAGGACTGAGGACTGAGGATTGAGGATTGGGAGTTGAGGATTGAGGATCGAGAGTTGAAGATTGAGGATTGGGTATTGAGGATTGAAGAATGAGGATTGAGGATTGAGTATTGAGGACTGACGATGCAGATTGGGTATTGAGAATTGAAGACTGACGATTGAGGATTGAGGATTGAGGATTGAGGATTGAGGATTGAAGATTGAGGATTGGGGATTGAGGATTGAGGATTGAGGATTGAGAATCGAAGATTGGGTATTGAGGATTGAAGATTGAGGTTTGAGGATTGAGGATTGAGGATGGAGGATGAAGGCTGAGGGTTGAGGATTGAGGTTTGAGTATTGAATACTGTGAAATCAGGATATTCTATTGAGTATTGAGAATTGAGGATTGATGGTTGAGTATTGAGGATTGAGGTTTGATTATTGAGGATTGAAGGTTGAGGTTTGAGGATTGAGAATTGAGAATTGAGGATGAGGACTGAGGGTTGAGTGTTGAGTGATGCGAATTGATGTTTGTAGACTGAGATTTGAAGATTGAAGATTGGGGATTGAGTATTGAAAACTGAGAATTGAGGATATTCTAATGAGGACTGAGGATTGAATATTGATTGTTGAGGACTGTGGGCTGAAGATTGACGATTCAGGATTGAGGATTCGGGATTGAGGTTTGAGGACGAGGACTGACGGTTGAGGATTGAGGATTGAGGATTGAGGATCGAGGATTGAAGATTGAGGATTGGGGACGGAGTGTTGAGGGTTGCGTGATGAGAATTGGTGTTTGTGGATAGAGATTTAAAGATTTCAGATTGAGTATTGAGTATTGAAAACTGTGAATTGATGGTATTCTATTGAGGATTGAGAATTGACAACTGATTGTTGAGGACTGAGGTCTGAAGATTGAGGATTCAGGATTGAGGATTTAGGATTGAGGTTTGAGGACTGAGGATTGAGGATTGAATATTGAGGATTGAGGACTGAGGATTGAGGATTGAAGATTGAGGATTGGGTATTGCGTATTGAACATTGAGGATTGAGGATTGAGGATTGAGGATTGAGGATTGAGGACTGAAGATTGAATAATGATGATTGAAGGTTGAGGATTGAGGATTGAGGGTTGTGGATTGAGGACTGAGGATTGAGGATTGAGTATTGAGGATTGAACACTGAGGATTGAGGATTGAGGATTGTGGATTGAGGATTGAGGACTGAAGATGGAATATTGATGATTGAAGTTTGAGGATTGAAGATTGAGGGTTGTGGATTGAGGACGAGGACTGAGGGTTGTGTATTGATGTTTGAGGTCTGAGGATTGAGGATTGAAGATTGATAATTGAGGATTGAGGATTGAGGATTGAAGATTGAGGATTGGGTATTGAGGATTGAAGAATGAGGAGTGAGGATTGAGGATTGAAGGATGAGGATTGAGGATTGAGGATTGAGATTTGAGGCTTGAAGATTGAGTATTGAGGATTGAGGATTGAGGATTGAGGATTGAGTATTGAGGATTGAGGATTGAGGATTGAGGATTGAAGATTGATTATTGAGGATTGAAGGTTGAGGATTGAGTATTGAGGATTGAGGATTGAGGATTGAAGTTTGAGGATTGGGGACTGAGTGTTGAGGGTTGTGTGACGAGAAGTAATGTTTGTGGATAGAGATTTGAAGATTGCCGATTGAGTATCGGGTATTGAAAACTGTGAATTGAGGATATACTATTGAGGATTGAGGATTGACAAATGGTTGTCGAGGACTGAGGGCTGAAGATTGAGGATTCAGAGTTGATGATTCAGAATTGAGGTTTGAGGACTGAGGATTGAGGATTGAAGATTTCGTATTGAGGATTGAAGATTGAGGATTGAGGAATGAGGATGGAGGATTGAAGAGAGAGGGCTGAGTGTTGAGGATTGAGCGTTGAGGATTGATGTTTGAAGGTTGAGATTTGATTATTGATTTTTGTGGATTCAGTATTGAACGATGAGAATTCAGGGTATTCTATTGAGCATTGAGAATTGAGGATTGATGGTTGAGTATTGAGTATTGGTGGTTGAGGGTTGTGTGTTGAATATTGAGGATTGATAATTGAGGATTGAGGATTGAGAATTGAGGATTGATGATTGAGTATTGATGATTGATGATTGAGGATTGAGGATTGAGGATTGAGGATTGAGGATTGAAGATTGAGGATTGGGAACTGAGTGTTGAGGGTTGTGTGATGAGAATTGATGTTTGTGGTTAGATATTTGATGATTGCAGATTGAGCATTGAGTATTGAAAACTGTGAATTGAGGATATACTATTGAGGATTGAGGATTGACAATTGGTTGTCGAGGACTGAGGGGTGATGATTGAGGATTCAGAGTTGAGGATTCAGAATTGAGGTTTGAGGACTGAGGATTGAGGATTGAAGATTGAGTATTGAGGACTGAAGATTGAGGATTGAGGAATGAAGACGGAGGATTGAAGAGAGAGGGCTGAGTGTTGAGGATTGAGCGTTGAGAATTGATGTTTGAAGGTTGAGATTTGATTATTGATTTTTGTGGATTCAGTATTGAACGATGAGAATTCAGGGTATTCTATTGAGCATTGAGAATTGAGGATTGATGGTTGAGTATTGAGTATTGGTGGTTGAGGGTTGTGTGTTGAATATTGAGGATTGAGAATTGAGGATTGAGGATTAAGAATTGAGGATTGATGATTGAGTATTGATGATTGAAGATTGAGGATTGAGGATTGAGGATTGAGGATTGAGGATTGAAGATTGAGGATTGGGAACTGAGTGTTGAGGGTTGTGTGATGAGGATTGATGTTTGTGGTTAGATATTTGATGATTGCAGATTGAGCATTGAGTATTGAAAACTGTGAATTGGTGATATTCTATTGAGGATTGAGAATTGACAACTGATAGTTGAGGACTGAGGGCTGAAGATTGAGGATTCAGGATTGAGAATTCAGAATTGAGGATTGTGGACTGAGGACTAAGGATTGAAGATTGAGTATTGAGGATTGAGGATTGAGAATTGAGAATTGAGGATAAGGACTGAGGGTTGAGGATTGAGGTTTGAGGAATGAGGATTGAGTATTGAGGATTGAGGATTGAAGATTGAGTATTGATGATTGAAGATTGAGGATTGAGGATTGAGGGTTGAGGATTGATTACGAGGACTGACAGTTGAGGATTGTGGTTTGAGGATTGAGGGTTGAGGATTGAGAATTGTGGATGGGGACTGAGGTTTGAGGATTGATGACTGAGGATTGGGGATTGAGGATTGATGATTGCGGATTGAGGATTGAAGATTGAGTAATGAGGATTGAATGTTGAGGATTGAGGATTGAGTATTGAGGATTGAAGATTGAGTATTGAGGACTGAAGATTGAGGATTGAGGAATGAGGATTGAGGATTGAGGATTGAGGATTGAAGATTGAGTATTGATGATTGAAGATTGAGGATTGAGGATTGAGGGTTGAGGAATGAGGACGAGGACTGACAGTTGAGGATTGTGGTTTGAGGATTGAGGGTTGAGGATTGAGAATTGAGGAATGAGGATTGAGGACTGAGAATTGAGGACTGAGGATTGACGACTGAGTATTGAGGATTGAGGATTGAGGGTTGAGTATTGAGGATTGAAGATTGATTATTGAGGATTGAAGATTGAGGATTGAGTATTGAGGATTGAGGATTGAGGATTGAAGATTGAGGTTTGGGGACTGAGTGTTGAGGGTTGAGTGATGAGAATTAATGTTTGTGGATAGAGATTTGAAGATTGCAGATTGAGTATCGAGTATTGAAAACTGTGAATTGAGGATATTCTATTGAGGATTGAGGATTGGCAATTGATTGTCGAGTACTGAGGGCTGAAGATTGTGGATTCAGAATTGAGGATTCAGAATTGAGGTTTGAGGACTGACGATTGAGGATTGAAGATTGAGTATTGAGGATTGAAGATTGAGGATTGAGGATGGACGATTGAAGAGAGAGGACTGAGTGTTGAGGGTTGAGTATTGAGGATTGATGTTTGAGGGTTGAGATTAGATTATTGATTTTTGTGGATTGAGTATTGAACGATGAGAATTCAGGGTACTCTATTGAGTATTGAGAATTGAGGATTGATGGTTGAGTATTGAGGATTGATGGTTGAGGGTTGTGTGTTGAATATTGAGGATTGAGAATTGAGGATTGAGGATTGAGGATTGAGGATTGAGGATTGAAGATTGAGTATTGAGGATTGAACGATGAGGATTGAGGATTGAGGATTGAGGATTGAAGATTGAGGATTTGGGATTGAGGATTGGCGATCGAGGATTGAGTATTGACGATTGAGAATTGAGGATTGAGGATTGAAGATTGAGTATTGAGGATTGAAGATTGAGGATTGAGGATTGAGGATTGAGGATTGAGGACTGAGGATTGAGGATTGAGGATTGAGCATTGAGGATGGAAGATTGAGGATTAAGGATTGAGGATTGGGGATTGAGGATCTAGGATTGGAGATTGATAATTGAGTATTGAAGATTGAGGACTGAGGGCTGAGGATTGAGGTTTGAGGAATGAGGATTGAGGACTGAGAATTGAGGACTGAGGATTGACGACTGAGTATTGAGGATTGAGGATTGATGACTGAGGATTGAGGATTGAGGATTGAGGATTGAGGATTGAGGATTGAAGATTGAGTATTGAGGATTGAGGATTGAGGATTGAGGATTGAGTATTGAAGATTGAGGATTGATGATTGAGGAGTGAGGACTGAGGATTGAGTATTGAGGATTGAGGATTGAGGATTGAGGATTGAAAATTGTGTATTGAGGATTGAAGGTTGAGGATTGAGGAATAAGGATTGAGGATTGAGGATGAGGGCTGAGGGTTTAGGATTGAGGTTTGAGGACTGAGGACTGAGGATTGAGGATTGAGAATTGAGGATTGAGGATTGTGGATTAAAGATTGAGGATTGGGTATTGAGGATTGAAGAATGAGGATTGAGGGTTGAGGATTGAGGATTGAGGATTGAAGATTGAGTATTGAGGATTGAGGATTCAGGATTGAGGATTGAGGATTGAGGATTGAGGGTTGAGGATTGAGGATTGAAGATTGATTATTGAGGATTGAAGATTGAGGATTGAGTATTGAGGATTGCGGATTGAGGGTTGAAGATTGAGGTTTGGGGACTGAGTGTTGAGGGTTGAGTGATGAGAATTAATGTCTGTGGATAGAGATTTGAAGATTGCAGATTGAGTATCGAGTATTGAAAACTGTGAATTGAGGATATTCTATTGAGGATTGAGGATTAACAATTGATTGTCGAGGACTGAGGGCTGAAGATTGAGGATTCAGAATTGAGGATTCAGAATTGAGGTTTGAGGACTGACGATTGAGGATTGAAGATTGAGTATTGAGGATTGAAGATTGAGGATTGAGGATGGAGGATTGAAGAGAGAGGACTGAGTGTTGAGGATTGAGTGTTGAGGATTGATGTTTGAGGGTTGAGATTAGAATATTGATTTTTGTGGATTGAGTATTGAACGATGAGAGTTCAGGGTATTCTATTGAGTATTGAGAATTGAGGATTGATGGTTGAGTATTGAGGATTGATGGTTGAGGGTTGTGTGTTGAATATTGAGGATTGAGAATTGAGGATTGAGGATTGAGGATTGAGGATTGAGGATTGAAGATTGAGTATTGAGGATTGAAGGATGAGGTTTGAGGATTGAGTATTGAGGACTGAGGATTGAGGATTGAGGATTCAGGATTGAGTATTGAAGATTGAGGATTGATGATTGAGGAGTGAGGACTGAGGATTGAGGATTGAGGATTGAGGATTGAAGACAGAGTATTGAGGATTGAAGTTTGAGGATTGAGGATTCCGGATTGAGGATTGAGGGTGTGGGCTGAGGGTTGAGGGTTGAGGTTTACGGACTGAGGACAGATGATTGAGGATTGAGAATTGAGGATGGAGGATTCAGGATTGAGGATTGAGGATTGGGTATTGAGGATTGAAGAATGAGAATTGACGATTGAGGATTGAGTATTGAGGATTGAAGATTGAGTATTGAGGATTGAAGGTTGATGATTGAGGATTGAGGATTGATGATTGAGGATTGAGGATTGAGGATTGAGGATTGAGGATTGACGATTGAAGACTGAGTATTGAGGATTGAAGATTGAGGATTGAGGATTCAAGATTGAGGATTGAGAATGAGGGCTGAGGGTTGAGGATTGAGGTTTGAGGACTGAGGACTGAGGATTGAGGATTGAGAATTGAGGATGGAGGATTGAGGATTGAGGATTGAGGATTGGGTATTGAGGATCGAAGAATGAGAATTGACGATTGACGATTGAGTATTGAGGATTGAAGATTGAGTATTGAGGATTGAAGGTTGATGATTGAGGATTGAGGATTGTGGATTGAGGATTGAGGGTTGAGGATTTAAGGTTGAGTATTGAGGATTGAACATTGAGTATCGATGATTGAGGATTGAGGATTGAGGATCGAGGATTGAGGATTGAGAATTGAAGATTGAGGATTGAGGGTTGATGATTGAGTGTTGAAGATTGAGAATTGATGATTGAGGATTGAGGATTAAGGATTGAGGATTGAGGATTGAGGGTTGAAGATTGAGGATTGGGGATTGAGGATTGAGCATTGAGGATTGAGAATCGAAGATTGAGTATTGAGGATTGAAGATTGAGGTTTGAGGATTGAGGATTGTGTATTGAGGATTGTGTATTGAGGATTGAAGAATGAGGATTGACGATTGAGGATTGAGTATTGAGGGTTGAATATTGAGTATTGAGGATTGAAGGTTGATGATTGAGGATTGAGAATTGAGAATTGAGGATGAGGACTGAGTGTTGAGAATTGAGGATTGAGGAACGAGGATTGAGGATTGAGAATTGAGGACTGAGGATTGACGATTGAGTATTGAAGATTGAGGATTGTGACTGAGGATTGAGGATTGAGGATTGAGGATTGACGATGGAGGATTGAGGATTGAGGATTGAGGATTGGGTATTGAGGATTGAAGAATGAGGATTGACGATTGAGGATTGAGTATTGAGGATTGAAGATTGAGTATTGAGGATTGAAGGTTGATGATTGAGGATTGAGGATTGAGTATTGAGGATTGACGATTGAGGATTGAGGATTGAGGATTGATGATTGAGTGTTGAGGATTGAGGATTGAAGATTGATTATTGAGGATTGAAGATTGAGGATTGAGTATTGAGGATTGAGGATTGAGGATTGAAGATTGAGGTTTGGGGACTGAGTGTTGAGGGTTGAGTGATGAGAATTAATGTTTGTGGATAGAGATTTGAAGATTGCAGATTGAGTATCGAGTATTGAAAACTGTGAATTGAGGATATTCTATTGAGGATTGAGGATTGACAATTGATTGTCGAGTACTGAGGGCTGAAGATTGAGGATTCAGAATTGAGGATTCAGAATTGAGGTTTGAGGACTGACGATTGAGGATTGAAGATTGAGTATTGAGGATTGAAGATTGAGGATTGAGGATGGAGGATTGGAGAGAGAGGACTGAGTGTTGAGGATTGAGTGTTGAGGATTGATGTTTGAGGGTTGAGATTAGATTATTGATATTTGTGGATTGAGTATTGAACGATGAGAATTCAGGGTATTCTATTGAGTATTGAGAATTGAGGATTGATGGTTGAGTATTGAGGATTGATGGTTGAGGGTCGTGTGTTGAATATTGAGGATTGAGAATTGAGGATTGAGGATTGAGGATTGAGGATTGAGGATTGAAGATTGAGTATTGAGGATTGAAGGATGAGGATTGAGGATTGAGTATTGAGGATTGAGGATTGAGGATTCAGGATTGAGTATTGAAGATTGAGGATTGATGATTGAGGAGTGAGGACTGATGATTGAGGATTGAGGATTGAGGATTGAAGACAGAGTATTGAGGATTGAAGATTGAGGATTGAGGATTCCGGATTGAGGATTGAGGGTGTGGGCTGAGGGTTGAGGGTTGAGGTTTACGGACTTAGGACAGATGATTGAGGATTGAGAATTGAGGATGGAGGATTCAGGATTGAGGATTGAGGATTGGGTATTGAGGATTGAAGAATGAGAATTGACGATTGAGGATTGAGTATTGAGGATGGAAGATTGAGTATTGAGGATTGAAGGTTGATGATTGAGGATTGAGGATTGATGACTGAGGATTGAGGATTGAGGATTGAGGATTGAGGATTGACGATTGAAGACTGAGTATTGAGGATTGAAGATTGAGGATTGAGGATTCAAGATTGAGGATTGAGAATGAGGGCTGAGGGTTGAGGATTGAGGATTGAGGACTGAGGACTGAGGATTGAGGATTGAGAATTGAGGATGGAGGATTGAGGATTGAGGATTGAGGATTGGGTATTGAGGATTGAAGAATGAGAATTGACGATTGACGATTGAGTATTGAGGATTGAAGATTGAGTATTGAGGATTGAAGGTTGATGATTGAGGATTGAGGATTGTGGATTGAGGATTCAGGGTTGAGGATTTAAGTTTGAGTATTGAGGATTGAACATTGAGTATTGATGATTGAGGATTGAGGATTGAGGATCGAGGATTGAGGATTGAGGATTGAAGATTGAGGATTGAGGGTTGATGATTGAGTGTTGAAGATTGAGGATTGATGATTGAGGATTGAGGATTGAGGATTGAGGATTGAGGATTGAGGGTTGAAGATTGAGGATTGGGGATTGAGAATTGAGTATTGAGGATTGAGAATCGAAGATTGAGTATTGAGGATTGAAGATTGAGGTTTGAGGATTGAGGATTGTGTATTGAGGATTGTGTATTGAGGATTGAAGAATGAGGATTGACGATTGAGGATTGAGTATTGAGGGTTGAATATTGAGTATTGAGGATTGAAGGTTGATGATTGAGGATTGAGAATTGAGAATTGAGGATGAGGACTGAGTGTTGAGAATTGAGGATTGAGGAACGAGGATTGAGGATTGAGAATTGAGGACTGAGGATTGACGATTGAGTATTGAAGATTGAGGATTGTGACTGAGGATTGAGGATTGAGGATTGAGGATTGACGATGGAGGATTGAGGATTGAGGATTGAGGATTGGGTATTGAGGATTGAAGAATGAGGATTGACGAATGAGGATTGAGTATTGAGGATTGAAGATTGAGTATTGAGGATTGAAGGTTGATGATTGAGGATTGAGGATTGAGGATTGAGGATTGAGGATTGAGGATTGATGATTGAAGACTGAGTATTGAGGATTGAAGATTGAGGATTGAGGATTCAAGATTGAGGATTGAGAATGAGGGCTGAGGGTTGAGGATTGAGGTTTGAGGACTGAGGACTGAGGATTGAGGATTGAGAATTGATGATGGAGGATTGAGGATTGAGGATTGAGGATTGGGTATTGAGGATTGAAGAATGAGGATTGACGATTGAGGATAGAGTATTGAGAATTGAAGATTGAGTATTTAGGATTGAAGGTTGATGATTGAGGATTGAGGATTGTGGTTTGAGGATTGAGGGTTGAGGATGGAAGGTTGAGTATTGAGGATTGAACATTGAGGATTGATGGTTGAGTATTGAGGATTGAGGATTGAGGATTGACGATTGAGTATTGTAGATTGAGGATTGATTATTGAGGATTGAGGATTGAGGATTGAGGATTGAGGTATGAGGATTGAAGATTGAGTATTGAGGATTGAGGATTAACAATTGAGGATTGGGGATTGAGGATCTAGGATTGGAGGTTGATTATTGAGAATTGAACATTGAGGATTGAGGATTGAGGATTGAGGATTGAGGTTGGAGGATGAGGGCTGAGGGCTGAGGATTGAGGTTTGAGTATTGAATCCTGAGAATTTAGTATATTCTATTGAGTATTGAGAATTGAGGATTGATGGTTGAGTATTGAGGATTGAGGTATGAGGATCGAGGATTGAGTATTGAAGATTGAGGATTGATGATTGAGGATTGAGGATTGAGAATTGAAGATTGAGTATTTAGGTTTGAAGGTTGATGATTGAGGATTGAGGATTGTGGTTTGAGGATTGAGGGTTGAGGATGGAAGGTTGAGTATTGAGGATTGAACATTGAGGATTGATGGTTGAGTATTGAGGATTGAGGATTGAGGATTGACGATTGAGTATTGTAGATTGAGGATTGATTATTGAGGATTGAGGATTGAGGATTGAGGATTGAGGTATGAGGATTGAAGATTGAGTATTGAGGATTGAGGATTAACAATTGAGGATTGGGGATTGAGGATCTAGGATTGGAGGTTGATTATTGAGAATTGAACATTGAGGATTGAGGATTGAGGATTGAGGATTGAGGTTGGAGGATGAGGGCTGAGGGCTGAGGATTGAGGTTTGAGTATTGAATCCTGAGAATTTAGTATATTCTATTGAGTATTGAGAATTGAGGATTGATGGTTGAGTATTGAGGATTGAGGTATGAGGATCGAGGATTGAGTATTGAAGATTGAGGATTGATGATTGAGGATTGAGGATTGAGGATTGAGGATTGAGGATTGAGTATTGAAGATTGTGGATTGATGATTGACGATTGAGGACTGAGGATTGAGGGTTGATTATTGAGCTTTGGGGATTGAAGATTGTGGACTGGGGATAGAGGATTGAATATTGACGATTAAGGATAGAGTATTGGGGATTGAGGATCTAGGATAGGAGATTGATTATTGTGTATTGAAGATTGAGGATTGATGACTGAGGATTGAGGATTGAGGATTGATGATTGAGGATTGAGGATTGAAGATTGAGTATGGAGGATTGAAGATTGAGGATTAAGGAATGAGGATTGGGGATTGAGGATCTAGGATTGGAGATTGACTATTGAGGATTGAGGATTGAGGATTGAGGACTGAGGAACGAGGATTGAGGATAGAGGATGATGGCTGAGGGTTGAGGATTGAGGTTTGAGGACTGAGGACTGAGGATTGAGGATTGAGAATTGAGGATTGAGGATTGAGATTTGAAGATTGAGGATTGGGTATTGAGGATTGAAGAATGAGGATTGAGGATTGAGTACTGAGGACTGAGGATTGCAGATTGAGTATTGAGGATTGAAGGATGAGAATTGAGGATTGAGGATTGAGGATTGAGGATTGAGGATTGAAGATTGAGTATTGAGGATTGAAGGATGAGGATTGAGGATTGAGTATTGAGGATTGAGGATTGAGGATTCAGGATTGAGTATTGAAGATTGAGGATTGATGATTGAGGAGTGAGGACTGATGATTGAGGATTGAGGATTGAGGATTGAAGACAGAGTATTGAGGATTGAAGATTGAGGATTGAGGATTCCGGATTGAGGATTGAGGGTGTGGGCTGAGGGTTGAGGGTTGAGGTTTACGGACTTAGGACAGATGATTGAGGATTGAGAATTGAGGATGGAGGATTCAGGATTGAGGATTGAGGATTGGGTATTGAGGATTGAAGAATGAGAATTGACGATTGAGGATTGAGTATTGAGGATTGAAGATTGAGTATTGAGGATTGAAGGTTGATGATTGAGGATTGAGGATTGATGACTGAGGATTGAGGATTGAGGATTGAGGATTGAGGATTGACGATTGAAGACTGAGTATTGAGGATTGAAGATTGAGGATTGAGGATTCAAGATTGAGGATTGAGAATGAGGGCTGAGGGTTGAGGATTGAGGATTGAGGACTGAGGACTGAGGATTGAGGATTGAGAATTGAGGATGGAGGATTGAGGATTGAGGATTGAGGATTGGGTATTGAGGATTGAAGAATGAGAATTGACGATTGACGATTGAGTATTGAGGATTGAAGATTGAGTATTGAGGATTGAAGGTTGATGATTGAGGATTGAGGATTGTGGATTGAGGATTCAGGGTTGAGGATTTAAGTTTGAGTATTGAGGATTGAACATTGAGTATTGATGATTGAGGATTGAGGATTGAGGATCGAGGATTGAGGATTGAGGATTGAAGATTGAGGATTGAGGGTTGATGATTGAGTGTTGAAGATTGAGGATTGATGATTGAGGATTGAGGATTGAGGATTGAGGATTGAGGATTGAGGGTTGAAGATTGAGGATTGGGGATTGAGAATTGAGTATTGAGGATTGAGAATCGAAGATTGAGTATTGAGGATTGAAGATTGAGGTTTGAGGATTGAGGATTGTGTATTGAGGATTGTGTATTGAGGATTGAAGAATGAGGATTGACGATTGAGGATTGAGTATTGAGGGTTGAATATTGAGTATTGAGGATTGAAGGTTGATGATTGAGGATTGAGAATTGAGAATTGAGGATGAGGACTGAGTGTTGAGAATTGAGGATTGAGGAACGAGGATTGAGGATTGAGAATTGAGGACTGAGGATTGACGATTGAGTATTGAAGATTGAGGATTGTGACTGAGGATTGAGGATTGAGGATTGAGGATTGACGATGGAGGATTGAGGATTGAGGATTGAGGATTGGGTATTGAGGATTGAAGAATGAGGATTGACGAATGAGGATTGAGTATTGAGGATTGAAGATTGAGTATTGAGGATTGAAGGTTGATGATTGAGGATTGAGGATTGAGGATTGAGGATTGAGGATTGAGGATTGATGATTGAAGACTGAGTATTGAGGATTGAAGATTGAGGATTGAGGATTCAAGATTGAGGATTGAGAATGAGGGCTGAGGGTTGAGGATTGAGGTTTGAGGACTGAGGACTGAGGATTGAGGATTGAGAATTGATGATGGAGGATTGAGGATTGAGGATTGAGGATTGGGTATTGAGGATTGAAGAATGAGGATTGACGATTGAGGATAGAGTATTGAGAATTGAAGATTGAGTATTTAGGATTGAAGGTTGATGATTGAGGATTGAGGATTGTGGTTTGAGGATTGAGGGTTGAGGATGGAAGGTTGAGTATTGAGGATTGAACATTGAGGATTGATGGTTGAGTATTGAGGATTGAGGATTGAGGATTGACGATTGAGTATTGTAGATTGAGGATTGATTATTGAGGATTGAGGATTGAGGATTGAGGATTGAGGTATGAGGATTGAAGATTGAGTATTGAGGATTGAGGATTAACAATTGAGGATTGGGGATTGAGGATCTAGGATTGGAGGTTGATTATTGAGAATTGAACATTGAGGATTGAGGATTGAGGATTGAGGATTGAGGTTGGAGGATGAGGGCTGAGGGCTGAGGATTGAGGTTTGAGTATTGAATCCTGAGAATTTAGTATATTCTATTGAGTATTGAGAATTGAGGATTGATGGTTGAGTATTGAGGATTGAGGTATGAGGATCGAGGATTGAGTATTGAAGATTGAGGATTGATGATTGAGGATTGAGGATTGAGAATTGAAGATTGAGTATTTAGGTTTGAAGGTTGATGATTGAGGATTGAGGATTGTGGTTTGAGGATTGAGGGTTGAGGATGGAAGGTTGAGTATTGAGGATTGAACATTGAGGATTGATGGTTGAGTATTGAGGATTGAGGATTGAGGATTGACGATTGAGTATTGTAGATTGAGGATTGATTATTGAGGATTGAGGATTGAGGATTGAGGATTGAGGTATGAGGATTGAAGATTGAGTATTGAGGATTGAGGATTAACAATTGAGGATTGGGGATTGAGGATCTAGGATTGGAGGTTGATTATTGAGAATTGAACATTGAGGATTGAGGATTGAGGATTGAGGATTGAGGTTGGAGGATGAGGGCTGAGGGCTGAGGATTGAGGTTTGAGTATTGAATCCTGAGAATTTAGTATATTCTATTGAGTATTGAGAATTGAGGATTGATGGTTGAGTATTGAGGATTGAGGTATGAGGATCGAGGATTGAGTATTGAAGATTGAGGATTGATGATTGAGGATTGAGGATTGAGGATTGAGGATTGAGGATTGAGTATTGAAGATTGTGGATTGATGATTGACGATTGAGGACTGAGGATTGAGGGTTGATTATTGAGCTTTGGGGATTGAAGATTGTGGACTGGGGTTAGAGGATTGAATATTGACGATTAAGGATAGAGTATTGGGGATTGAGGATCTAGGATAGGAGATTGATTATTGTGTATTGAAGATTGAGGATTGATGACTGAGGATTGAGGATTGAGGATTGATGATTGAGGATTGAGGATTGAAGATTGAGTATGGAGGATTGAAGATTGAGGATTAAGGAATGAGGATTGGGGATTGAGGATCTAGGATTGGAGATTGACTATTGAGGATTGAGGATTGAGGATTGAGGACTGAGGAACGAGGATTGAGGATAGAGGATGATGGCTGAGGGTTGAGGATTGAGGTTTGAGGACTGAGGACTGAGGATTGAGGATTGAGAATTGAGGATTGAGGATTGAGATTTGAAGATTGAGGATTGGGTATTGAGGATTGAAGAATGAGGATTGAGGATTGAGTACTGAGGACTGAGGATTGCAGATTGAGTACTGAGAATTGAAGCCTGTCGATTGAGGATTGAGGATTGAGGATTGAGGATTGAGGATTGAGGATTGAAGATTGAGGATTGGGGATTGAGGATTGAGGATTGAGGATTGAGTATCGAAGATTGAGTATTGAGGATTGAAGATTGAGGATTGTGGATTGAGGATTGAGGATTGAGTATTGAGTATTGAGGATTGAGAATTGAGGATTGAGGATTGAAGATTGAGGATTAAGAATTGAGGATTGGGGATTGAGGATCTAGGATTGGAGATTGACTATTGAGGATTGAGGATTGAGGATTGAGGATTGAGGAACGAGGATTGAGGATTGAGGATGATGGCTGAGGTTTGAGGATTGAGGTTTGAGGACTGAGGACTGAGGATTGAGGATTGGGAGTTGAGGATTGAGGATTGAGAGTTGAAGATTGAGGATTGGGTATTGAGGATTGAAGAATGAGGATTGAGGATTGAGTATTGAGGACTGACGATGCAGATTGGGTATTGAGAATTGAAGACTGACGATTGAGGATTGAGGATTGAGGATTGAGGATTGAGGATTGAAGATTGAGGATTGGGGATTGAGGATTGAGGATTGAGGATTGAGAATCGAAGATTGGGTATTGAGGATTGAAGATTGAGGTTTGAGGATTGAGGATTGAGGATGGAGGATGAAGGCTGAGGGTTGAGGATTGAGGTTTGAGTATTGAATACTGTGAAATCAGGATATTCTATTGAGTATTGAGAATTGAGGATTGATGGTTGAGTATTGAGGATTGAGGATTGATTATTGAGGATTGAAGGTTGAGGTTTGAGGATTGAGAATTGAGAATTGAGGATGAGGACTGAGGGTTGAGTGTTGAGTGATGCGAATTGATGTTTGTAGACTGAGATTTGAAGATTGAAGATTGGGGATTGAGTATTGAAAACTGAGAATTGAGGATATTCTAATGAGGACTGAGGATTGAATATTGATTGTTGAGGACTGTGGGCTGAAGATTGACGATTCAGGATTGAGGATTCGGGATTGAGGTTTGAGGACGAGGACTGACGGTTGAGGATTGAGGATTGAGGATTGAGGATCGAGGATTGAAGATTGAGGATTGGGGACGGAGTGTTGAGGGTTGCGTGATGAGAATTGGTGTTTGTGGATAGAGATTTAAAGATTTCAGATTGAGTATTGAGTATTGAAAACTGTGAATTGATGGTATTCTATTGAGGATTGAGAATTGACAACTGATTGTTGAGGACTGAGGTCTGAAGATTGAGGATTCAGGATTGAGGATTTAGGATTGAGGTTTGAGGACTGAGGATTGAGGATTGAATATTGAGGATTGAGGACTGAGGATTGAGGATTGAAGATTGAGGATTGGGTATTGCGTATTGAACATTGAGGATTGAGGATTGAGGATTGAAGATTGAGTATTGGGGATTGAGGATTGAGGATTGAGGATTGAGGATTGGGTATTGAGGATTGAAGAATGAGGATTGACGGTTGAGGATTGAGGATTGAGGATTGAAGGTTGTGTATTGAGAATTGAAGGTTGATGATTGAGGATTGAGGATTGTGGATTGAGGATTGAGGATTGAGGACTGCGGATTGACGATTGAGTATTGTAGATCGAGGATTGATGACTGAGGATTGAGGATTGAGGATTGAAGATTGAGGATTAAGGATTGAGGTTGGGGATTGAGGATCTAGGATTGAGGATTGAGGACTGCGGATTGACGATTGAGTATTGAAGATTGAGGATTGATGACTGAGGATTGAGGATTGAGGATTGAGGATTGAGGATTGAGGATTGAAGATTGAAGATTGAGTATTGAGGACTGAGGATTGAGGATTGAGTATTGAGGATTGATGATTGAGGATAGAGGATTGAGCATTGAGGATTGAGGATTGAGGATTGAAGATTGAGTATTGAGGATTGAAGATTCAGTATTGAGGAATGAAGATTGAGAATTGAGGATTGAGGATTGAACATTGAGGACTGAGTGTTGAGTGTTGAGTGATGAGAATTGATGTTTGTGGATAGAGGTTGGAAGGTTGCAGATTGAGTATTGAGTATTGAAAACTGTGAATTGAGGATATTCTAATGAGGATTGAGGATTGACAACTGATTGTTGATGACTGAGAGCTGAAGATTGAGGATTCATGATTGAGGATTCAGAATTGAGGGCTGAGGACTGAGGATTGAGGATTGACGATTGAGTATTGAGGATTGATGATTGAGGATTGAGGATTGAGGATTGAGGATTGAGGATTGAGGATGAGGGCTGAGGGTTGAGGATTGAGGTTTGAGGACTGAGGACTGAGGATTGAGGATTGATAATTGAGGATTGAGGATTGAGGATTGAAGATTGAGGATTGGGTATTGAGGATAGAAGAATGAGCATTGAGGATTGAGGATTGAGGATTGAGGATCGAAGACTGACGATTGAGGATTGAGGATTGAGGATTGAGGGTTGAGGATTCAAGATTGAGTATTCAGGATTGAAGATTAAGGATTGAGTATTGAGGCTTGAGGATTGAGGATTGAGGATTGAACATTGAGGATTGGGGATTGAGGATTGAGGATTGAGGATTGAGTTTTGATGATTGAGAATTGAGGATTGAGGATTGAAGATTGTGGATTAAGGATTGAGGATTGGGGATTGAGGATCTAGGATTGGAGATTGACTATTGAGGATTGGGCATTGAGGATTGAGGATTGAGGAACGAGGATTGAGGATTGAGGATGATGGCTGAGGGTTGAGGATTGAGGTTTGAGGGCTGTGGACTGAGGATTGAGGATTGAGATTTGAGGATTGAAGATTGAGGATTGAGGATTGAGGATTGAGGATTGCGGACTGATGACTGAGGGTTGAGGATTGAGGATTGAGCATTGAGGATTGAAGATCGAGGACTGTGGATTGAGGATTGAAGATTGAGGATTAAGGATTGAGGATTGGTTCTTGAGGATCTAGGATTGGATGTTGATTATTGAGGATTGAAGACTGAGGATTGAGGATTGAGGATTGAGGATGGTGATGAGGGCTGAGGGTTGAGGATTGAGGTTTGAGTATTGAATACTGAGAATACAGGATATTCTATTGAGTATTGAGAACTGAGGATTGATGATTGAGTATCGAGGATTGAGGATTGAGTATTGAGGATTGAAGATTGTGGTTTGAGGATTGAGGATTGAGAATTGAGGACCGAGGATTGACGATTGAGTGTTGAAGATTGAGGATTGATGACTGAGGTTTGAGGATTGAGGATTGAGGATTGAGATTTGAGGCTTGAAGATTGAGTATTGAGGATTGAGGATTGAGGATTGAGGATTGAGTATTGAGGATTGAGGATTGAGGATTGAGGATTGAAGATTGATTATTGAGGATTGAAGGTTGAGGATTGAGTATTGAGGATTGAGGATTGAGGATTGAAGTTTGAGGATTGGGGACTGAGTGTTGAGGGTTGTGTAACGAGAAGTAATGTTTGTGGATAGAGATTTGAAGATTGCCGATTGAGTATCGGGTATTGAAAACTGTGAATTGAGGATATACTATAGAGGATTGAGGATTGACAATTGATTGTCGAGGACTGAGGCTGAAGATTGAGGATTGAGAGTTGAGGATTCAGAATTGAGGTTTGAGGACTGAGGATTGAGGATTGAAGATTGAGTATTGAGGATTGAAGATTGAGGTTTGAGGATTGAGGATGGAGGATTGAAGAGAGAGGGCTGAGTGTTGAGGATTGAGCGTTGAGAATTGATGTTTAAAGGTTGAGATTTGATTATTGATTTTGTGGATTCAGTATTGAACGATGAGAATTCAGGGTACTCTATTGAGCATTGAGAATTGAGGATTGATGGTTGAGTATTGAGGATTGGTGGCTGAGGGTTGTGTGTTGAATATTGAGGATTGAGAATTGAGGATTGAGGATTGAGAATTGAGGATTGATGATTGAGTATGATGAAGATTGAGGATTGAGGATTGAGGATTGAGGATTGAGGATTGAAGATTGAGGATTGGGAACTGAGTGTTGAGGGTTGTGTGATGAGAATTGATGTTTGTGGTTAGATATTTGATGATTGCAGATTGAGCATTGAGTATTGAAAACTGTGAATTGGTGATATTCTATTGAGGATTGAGAATTGACAACTGATTGTTGAGGACTGAGGGCTGAAGATTGAGGATTCAGGATTGAGAATTCAGAAATGAGGATTGAGGACTGAGGACTAAGGATTGAAGATTGAGTATTGAGGATTGAAGATTGAGGATTAAGGATTGAGGATTGGGGATTGAGGATCTAGGATTGAAAATTGATTATTGAGGATTGAAGATTGAGGATTGAGGATTGAGGATTGAGAATTGAGAATTGAGGATAAGGACTGAGGGTTGAGGATTGAGGTTTGAGGAATGAGGATTGAGTATTGAGGATTGAGGATTGAAGATTGAGTATTGATGATTGAAGATTGAGGATTGAGGATTGGTGGTTGAGGATTGAGGACGAGGACTGACAGTTGAGGATTGTGGTTTGAGGATTGAGGGTTGAGGATTGAGAATTGTGGATGGGGACTGAGCTTTGAGGATTGATGACTGAGGATTGGGGATTGAGGATTGATGATTGCGGATTGAGGATTGAAGATTGAGTGTTGAGGATTGAATATTGAGGATTGAGGATTGAGTATTTAGGATTGAAGATTGAGTATTGAGGACTGAAGATTGAGGATTGAGGAATGAGGATTGAGGATTGAGGATTGAGGATTGAGGATTGAAGATTGAGTATTGATGATTGAAGATTGAGGATTCAGGATTGAGGGTTGAGGATTGAGGACGAGGACTGACGGTTGAGGATTGTGGTTTGAGGATTGAGGATTGAGGATTGAGAATTGAGGATTGAGGATAGAGGATTGAGTATTGAAGGTTGAGGATTGATGACTGAGGATTGCGGAGAGCGGATTGACAATTGAGGATTGGGGATTGAGGGTTGAAGGTTGAGTGTTGAGGATTGAAGGTTGAGGATTGACGATTGAGGATTGAGGATTGAGAATGATGGCTGAGGTTTGAGGTTTGAGGTTTTAGTATTGAATCCTGAGAAATCAGGATGTTCTATTGAGTATTGAGAATTGAGGATTGATGGTTTAGTATTGAGGATTCAGGATTGAGGATTGAGGATTGAGTATTGAAGATTGAGGATTGATGATTGAGGATTTAGGATTGAGGAATAAGGATTGAGGATTGAGGATGAGGGCTGAGGGTTTAGGATTGAGGTTTGAGGACTGAGGACTGAGGATTGAGGATTGAGAATTGAGGATTGAGGATTGAGGATTAAAGATTGAGGATTGGGTATTGAGGATTCAAGAATGAGGATTGAGGATTGAGGATTGAGGATTGAGGATTGAAGATTGAGGATTGAGGATTGAGGATTGAGGATTGAGGATTGAGGATGAGGGCTGAGGGTTGAGGATTGAGGTTTGAGGACTGAGGACTGAGGATTGAGGATTGATAATTGAGGATTGAGGATTGAGGATTGAAGATTGAGGATTGGGTATTGAGGATAGAAGAATGAGCATTGAGGATTGAGGATTGAGGATTGAGGATCGAAGACTGACGATTGAGGATTGAGGATTGAGGATTGAGGGTTGAGGATTCAAGATTGAGTATTCAGGATTGAAGATTAAGGATTGAGTATTGAGGCTTGAGGATTGAGGATTGAGGATTGAACATTGAGGATTGGGGATTGAGGATTGAGGATTGAGGATTGAGTTTTGATGATTGAGAATTGAGGATTGAGGATTGAAGATTGTGGATTAAGGATTGAGGATTGGGGATTGAGGATCTAGGATTGGAGATTGACTATTGAGGATTGGGCATTGAGGATTGAGGATTGAGGAACGAGGCACGAGGATTGAGGATGATGGCTGAGGGTTGAGGATTGAGGTTTGAGGGCTGTGGACTGAGGATTGAGGATTGAGATTTGAGGATTGAAGATTGAGGATTGAGGATTGAGGATTGAGGATTGCGGACTGATGACTGAGGGTTGAGGATTGAGGATTGAGCATTGAGGATTGAAGATCGAGGACTGTGGATTGAGGATTGAAGATTGAGGATTAAGGATTGAGGATTGGTTCTTGAGGATCTAGGATTGGATGTTGATTATTGAGGATTGAAGACTGAGGATTGAGGATTGAGGATTGAGGATGGTGGATGAGGGCTGAGGGTTGAGGATTGAGGTTTGAGTATTGAATACTGAGAATACAGGATATTCTATTGAGTATTGAGAACTGAGGATTGATGATTGAGTATCGAGGATTGAGGATTGAGTATTGAGGATTGAAGATTGTGGTTTGAGGATTGAGGATTGAGAATTGAGGACCGAGGATTGACGATTGAGTGTTGAAGATTGAGGATTGATGACTGAGGTTTGAGGATTGAGGATTGAGGATTGAGATTTGAGGCTTGAAGATTGAGTATTGAGGATTGAGGATTGAGGATTGAGGATTGAGTATTGAGGATTGAGGATTGAGGATTGAGGATTGAAGATTGATTATTGAGGATTGAAGGTTGAGGATTGAGTATTGAGGATTGAGGATTGAGGATTGAAGTTTGAGGATTGGGGACTGAGTGTTGAGGGTTGTGTAACGAGAAGTAATGTTTGTGGATAGAGATTTGAAGATTGCCGATTGAGTATCGGGTATTGAAAACTGTGAATTGAGGATATACTATAGAGGATTGAGGATTGACAATTGATTGTCGAGGACTGAGGGCTGAAGATTGAGGATTGAGAGTTGAGGATTCAGAATTGAGGTTTGAGGACTGAGGATTGAGGATTGAAGATTGAGTATTGAGGATTGAAGATTGAGGTTTGAGGATTGAGGATGGAGGATTGAAGAGAGAGGGCTGAGTGTTGAGGATTGAGCGTTGAGAATTGATGTTTAAAGGTTGAGATTTGATTATTGATTTTTGTGGATTCAGTATTGAACGATGAGAATTCAGGGTACTCTATTGAGCATTGAGAATTGAGGATTGATGGTTGAGTATTGAGGATTGGTGGCTGAGGGTTGTGTGTTGAATATTGAGGATTGAGAATTGAGGATTGAGGATTGAGAATTGAGGATTGATGATTGAGTATTGATGATTGAAGATTGAGGATTGAGGATTGAGGATTGAGGATTGAGGATTGAAGATTGAGGATTGGGAACTGAGTGTTGAGGGTTGTGTGATGAGAATTGATGTTTGTGGTTAGATATTTGATGATTGCAGATTGAGCATTGAGTATTGAAAACTGTGAATTGGTGATATTCTATTGAGGATTGAGAATTGACAACTGATTGTTGAGGACTGAGGGCTGAAGATTGAGGATTCAGGATTGAGAATTCAGAAATGAGGATTGAGGACTGAGGACTAAGGATTGAAGATTGAGTATTGAGGATTGAAGATTGAGGATTAAGGATTGAGGATTGGGGATTGAGGATCTAGGATTGAAAATTGATTATTGAGGATTGAAGATTGAGGATTGAGGATTGAGGATTGAGAATTGAGAATTGAGGATAAGGACTGAGGGTTGAGGATTGAGGTTTGAGGAATGAGGATTGAGTATTGAGGATTGAGGATTGAAGATTGAGTATTGATGATTGAAGATTGAGGATTGAGGATTGGTGGTTGAGGATTGAGGACGAGGACTGACAGTTGAGGATTGTGGTTTGAGGATTGAGGGTTGAGGATTGAGAATTGTGGATGGGGACTGAGCTTTGAGGATTGATGACTGAGGATTGGGGATTGAGGATTGATGATTGCGGATTGAGGATTGAAGATTGAGTGTTGAGGATTGAATATTGAGGATTGAGGATTGAGTATTTAGGATTGAAGATTGAGTATTGAGGACTGAAGATTGAGGATTGAGGAATGAGGATTGAGGATTGAGGATTGAGGATTGAGGATTGAAGATTGAGTATTGATGATTGAAGATTGAGGATTCAGGATTGAGGGTTGAGGATTGAGGACGAGGACTGACGGTTGAGGATTGTGGTTTGAGGATTGAGGATTGAGGATTGAGAATTGAGGGTGAGGACTGAAGTTTGAGGATTGAGGTTTGAGGAATGGGGTTTGAGGATTGAGGATTGAGGATTGAGGATAGAGGATTGAGTATTGAAGGTTGAGGATTGATGACTGAGGATTGCGGAGAGCGGATTGACAATTGAGGATTGGGGATTGAGGGTTGAAGGTTGAGTGTTGAGGATTGAAGGTTGAGGATTTACGATTGAGGATTGAGGATTGAGAATGATGGCTGAGGTTTGAGGTTTGAGGTTTTAGTATTGAATCCTGAGAAATCAGGATGTTCTATTGAGTATTGAGAATTGAGGATTGATGGTTTAGTATTGAGGATTCAGGATTGAGGATTGAGGATTGAGTATTGAAGATTGAGGATTGATGATTGAGGATTTAGGATTGAGGAATAAGGATTGAGGATTGAGGATGAGGGCTGAGGGTTTAGGATTGAGGTTTGAGGACTGAGGACTGAGGATTGAGGATTGAGAATTGAGGATTGAGGATTGAGGATTAAAGATTGAGGATTGGGTATTGAGGATTCAAGAATGAGGATTGAGGATTGAGGATTGAGGATTGAGGATTGAAGATTGAGTATTGAGGATTGAGGATTCAGGATTGAGGATTGAGGATTGAGGATTGAGGGTTGAGGATTGAGGATTGAAGATTGATTATTGAGAGTTGAAGATTGAGGATTCAGTATTGAGGATTGAGGATTGAGGATTGAAGATTGAGGTTTGGGGACTGAGTGTTGAGGGTTGAGTGATGAGAATTAATGTTTGTGGATAGAGATTTGAAGATTGCAGATTGAGTATCGAGTATTGAAAACTGTGAATTGAGGATATTCTATTGAGGATTGAGGATTGACAATTGATTGTCGAGGACTGAGGGCTGAAGATTGAGGATTCAGAATTGAGGATTCAGAATTGAGGTTTGAGGACTGACGATTGAGGATTGAAGATTGAGTATTGAGGATTGAAGATTGAGGATTGAGGAAGGAGGATTGAAGAGAGAGGACTGAGTGTTGAGGATTGAGTGTTGAGGATTGATGTTTGAGGGTTGAGATTAGATTATTGATTTTTGTGGATTGGGTATTGAACCATGAGAATTCAGTGTATTCTATTGAGTATTGAGGATTGAGGATTGAGAACTGAGAATCGAAGATTGAGTATTGAGGATTGAAGGTTGAGGTTTGAGGATTGAGGATTGAGGATGGAGGATGAGGGCTGAGGGTTGTGGATTGAGGTTTGAGTATGGAATACTGAGAATTCAGGATCTTCTATTGAGTATTGAGAATTGAGAATTGACGGTTGAGTATTGAGGATTGAGGATTGAGTATTGGGGCTTGAAGATTGAGGTTTGAGGATTGAGGATTTAGAACTGAGGATGAGGACTGAGGGTTGAGGATTGAGGTTTGAGGAACGAGGATTGAGGATTGAGAATGGAGGACTGAGGATTGACGATTGAGTATTGAGGTTTGAGGATTGATGACTGAGGATTGGGGATTGAGGATTGATGATTGCGGATTGAGGATTGAAGATTGAGTAATGAGGATTGAATGTTGAGGATTGAGGATTGAGTATTGAGGATTGAAGATTGAGTATTGAGGACTGAAGATTGAGGATTGAGGAATGAGGATTGAGGATTGAGGATTGAGGATTGAAGATTGAGTATTGATGATTGAAGATTGAGGATCGAAGACTGACGATTGAGGATTTAGGATTGAGTATTGAGGCTTGAGGATTGAGTATTGAGGATTGAAGATTGAGGATTGAGGATTGAGGATGATGGCTGAGGGTTGAGGATTGAGGTTTGAGGACTGTGGACTGAGGATTGAGGATTGAGATTTGAGGATTGAGGATTGAGGGTTGAAGATTGAGGATTGGGTATTGAGGACTGAAGAATGAGTATTGAGGATTGAGGATTGAGGACTGAGGATTGCAGATTGTGTATTGAGTATTGAAGACTGACGTTTGAGGATTGAGGATTGAGGATTGGGGATTGAGGATTGAGGATTGAAGATTGAGGACTGAGGATTGAAGATTGAGGATTGAGGATTGAGGATTGAGGATTGAGGATTGAAGATTGTGTATTGATGATTGAGGATTGAGGATTGAGGATTGAGGATTGAGGATTGAGGATTGAAGATTGAGGATTGGGGATTGAGGATTGAGGATTGAGAATTGAGAATCGAAGATTGAGTATTGAGGATTGAAGATTTCGGTTTGAGGATTGAGGATTGAGGGTGGAGGATGAGGGCTGAGGGTTGTGGATTGAGGTTTGAGTATGGAATACTGAGAATTCAGGATATTCTATTGAGTATTGAGAATTGAGTATTGATGGTTGAGTATTGAGGATTGAGGATTGAGTATTGAGGATGGAAGATTGAGGTTTGAGGATTGAGGATTTAGAACTGAGGATGAGGTCTGAGGGTTGAGGATTGAGGTTTGAGGAACGAGGATTGAGGATTGAGAATTGAGGACTGAGGATTGACGATTGAGCATTGAGGATTGAGGATTGATGACTGAGGACTGAGGATTGAGGATTGAGGATTGAGGATTCAGGATTGAAGATTGAGTATTGGGGATTGAGGATTGAGGATTGAGGATTGAGGATTGGGTATTGAGGATTGAAGAATGAGGATTGACGGTTGAGGATTGAGGATTGAGGATTGAAGGTTGTGTATTGAGAATTGAAGGTTGATGATTGAGGATTGAGGATTGTGGATTGAGGATTGAGGATTGAGGACTGCGGATTGACGATTGAGTATTGTAGATCGAGGATTGATGACTGAGGATTGAGGATTGAGGATTGAAGATTGAGGATTAAGGATTGAGGTTGGGGTTTGAGGATCTAGGATTGAGGATTGAGGACTGCGGATTGACGATTGAGTATTGAAGATTGAGGATTGATGACTGAGGATTGAGGATTGAGGATTGAGGATTGAGGATTGAGGATTGAAGATTGAAGATTGAGTATTGAGGACTGAGGATTGAGGATTGAGTATTGAGGATTGATGATTGAGGATAGAGGATTGAGCATTGAGGATTGAGGATTGAGGATTGAAGATTGAGTATTGAGGATTGAAGATTCAGTATTGAGGAATGAAGATTGAGAATTGAGGATTGAGGATTGAACATTGAGGACTGAGTGTTGAGTGTTGAGTGATGAGAATTGATGTTTGTGGATAGAGGTTGGAAGGTTGCAGATTGAGTATTGAGTATTGAAAACTGTGAATTGAGGATATTCTAATGAGGATTGAGGATTGACAACTGATTGTTGATGACTGAGAGCTGAAGATTGAGGATTCATGATTGAGGATTCAGAATTGAGGGCTGAGGACTGAGGATTGAGGATTGACGATTGAGTATTGAGGATTGATGATTGAGGATTGAGGATTGAGGATTGAGGATTGAGGATTGAGGATGAGGGCTGAGGGTTGAGGATTGAGGTTTGAGGACTGAGGACTGAGGATTGAGGATTGATAATTGAGGATTGAGGATTGAGGATTGAAGATTGAGGATTGGGTATTGAGGATAGAAGAATGAGCATTGAGGATTGAGGATTGAGGATTGAGGATCGAAGACTGACGATTGAGGATTGAGGATTGAGGATTGAGGGTTGAGGATTCAAGATTGAGTATTCAGGATTGAAGATTAAGGATTGAGTATTGAGGCTTGAGGATTGAGGATTGAGGATTGAACATTGAGGATTGGGGATTGAGGATTGAGGATTGAGGATTGAGTTTTGATGATTGAGAATTGAGGATTGAGGATTGAAGATTGTGGATTAAGGATTGAGGATTGGGGATTGAGGATCTAGGATTGGAGATTGACTATTGAGGATTGGGCATTGAGGATTGAGGATTGAGGAACGAGGATTGAGGATTGAGGATGATGGCTGAGGGTTGAGGATTGAGGTTTGAGGGCTGTGGACTGAGGATTGAGGATTGAGATTTGAGGATTGAAGATTGAGGATTGAGGATTGAGGATTGAGGATTGCGGACTGATGACTGAGGGTTGAGGATTGAGGATTGAGCATTGAGGATTGAAGATCGAGGACTGTGGATTGAGGATTGAAGATTGAGGATTAAGGATTGAGGATTGGTTCTTGAGGATCTAGGATTGGATGTTGATTATTGAGGATTGAAGACTGAGGATTGAGGATTGAGGATTGAGGATGGTGGATGAGGGCTGAGGGTTGAGGATTGAGGTTTGAGTATTGAATACTGAGAATACAGGATATTCTATTGAGTATTGAGAACTGAGGATTGATGATTGAGTATCGAGGATTGAGGATTGAGTATTGAGGATTGAAGATTGTGGTTTGAGGATTGAGGATTGAGAATTGAGGACCGAGGATTGACGATTGAGTGTTGAAGATTGAGGATTGATGACTGAGGTTTGAGGATTGAGGATTGAGGATTGAGATTTGAGGCTTGAAGATTGAGTATTGAGGATTGAGGATTGAGGATTGAGGATTGAGTATTGAGGATTGAGGATTGAGGATTGAGGATTGAAGATTGATTATTGAGGATTGAAGGTTGAGGATTGAGTATTGAGGATTGAGGATTGAGGATTGAAGTTTGAGGATTGGGGACTGAGTGTTGAGGGTTGTGTAACGAGAAGTAATGTTTGTGGATAGAGATTTGAAGATTGCCGATTGAGTATCGGGTATTGAAAACTGTGAATTGAGGATATACTATAGAGGATTGAGGATTGACAATTGATTGTCGAGGACTGAGGGCTGAAGATTGAGGATTGAGAGTTGAGGATTCAGAATTGAGGTTTGAGGACTGAGGATTGAGGATTGAAGATTGAGTATTGAGGATTGAAGATTGAGGTTTGAGGATTGAGGATGGAGGATTGAAGAGAGAGGGCTGAGTGTTGAGGATTGAGCGTTGAGAATTGATGTTTAAAGGTTGAGATTTGATTATTGATTTTTGTGGATTCAGTATTGAACGATGAGAATTCAGGGTACTCTATTGAGCATTGAGAATTGAGGATTGATGGTTGAGTATTGAGGATTGGTGGCTGAGGGTTGTGTGTTGAATATTGAGGATTGAGAATTGAGGATTGAGGATTGAGAATTGAGGATTGATGATTGAGTATTGATGATTGAAGATTGAGGATTGAGGATTGAGGATTGAGGATTGAGGATTGAAGATTGAGGATTGGGAACTGAGTGTTGAGGGTTGTGTGATGAGAATTGATGTTTGTGGTTAGATATTTGATGATTGCAGATTGAGCATTGAGTATTGAAAACTGTGAATTGGTGATATTCTATTGAGGATTGAGAATTGACAACTGATTGTTGAGGACTGAGGGCTGAAGATTGAGGATTCAGGATTGAGAATTCAGAAATGAGGATTGAGGACTGAGGACTAAGGATTGAAGATTGAGTATTGAGGATTGAAGATTGAGGATTAAGGATTGAGGATTGGGGATTGAGGATCTAGGATTGAAAATTGATTATTGAGGATTGAAGATTGAGGATTGAGGATTGAGGATTGAGAATTGAGAATTGAGGATAAGGACTGAGGGTTGAGGATTGAGGTTTGAGGAATGAGGATTGAGTATTGAGGATTGAGGATTGAAGATTGAGTATTGATGATTGAAGATTGAGGATTGAGGATTGGTGGTTGAGGATTGAGGACGAGGACTGACAGTTGAGGATTGTGGTTTGAGGATTGAGGGTTGAGGATTGAGAATTGTGGATGGGGACTGAGCTTTGAGGATTGATGACTGAGGATTGGGGATTGAGGATTGATGATTGCGGATTGAGGATTGAAGATTGAGTGTTGAGGATTGAATATTGAGGATTGAGGATTGAGTATTTAGGATTGAAGATTGAGTATTGAGGACTGAAGATTGAGGATTGAGGAATGAGGATTGAGGATTGAGGATTGAGGATTGAGGATTGAAGATTGAGTATTGATGATTGAAGATTGAGGATTCAGGATTGAGGGTTGAGGATTGAGGACGAGGACTGACGGTTGAGGATTGTGGTTTGAGGATTGAGGATTGAGGATTGAGAATTGAGGGTGAGGACTGAAGTTTGAGGATTGAGGTTTGAGGAATGGGGTTTGAGGATTGAGGATTGAGGATTGAGGATAGAGGATTGAGTATTGAAGGTTGAGGATTGATGACTGAGGATTGCGGAGAGCGGATTGACAATTGAGGATTGGGGATTGAGGGTTGAAGGTTGAGTGTTGAGGATTGAAGGTTGAGGATTGACGATTGAGGATTGAGGATTGAGAATGATGGCTGAGGTTTGAGGTTTGAGGTTTTAGTATTGAATCCTGAGAAATCAGGATGTTCTATTGAGTATTGAGAATTGAGGATTGATGGTTTAGTATTGAGGATTCAGGATTGAGGATTGAGGATTGAGTATTGAAGATTGAGGATTGATGATTGAGGATTTAGGATTGAGGAATAAGGATTGAGGATTGAGGATGAGGGCTGAGGGTTTAGGATTGAGGTTTGAGGACTGAGGACTGAGGATTGAGGATTGAGAATTGAGGATTGAGGATTGAGGATTAAAGATTGAGGATTGGGTATTGAGGATTCAAGAATGAGGATTGAGGATTGAGGATTGAGGATTGAGGATTGAAGATTGAGTATTGAGGATTGAGGATTCAGGATTGAGGATTGAGGATTGAGGATTGAGGGTTGAGGATTGAGGATTGAAGATTGATTATTGAGGGTTGAAGATTGAGGATTCAGTATTGAGGATTGAGGATTGAGGATTGAAGATTGAGGTTTGGGGACTGAGTGTTGAGGGTTGAGTGATGAGAATTAATGTTTGTGGATAGAGATTTGAAGATTGCAGATTGAGTATCGAGTATTGAAAACTGTGAATTGAGGATATTCTATTGAGGATTGAGGATTGACAATTGATTGTCGAGGACTGAGGGCTGAAGATTGAGGATTCAGAATTGAGGATTCAGAATAGAGGTTTGAGGACTGACGATTGAGGATTGAAGATTGAGTATTGAGGATTGAAGATTGAGGATTGAGGAAGGAGGATTGAAGAGAGAGGACTGAGTGTTGAGGATTGAGTGTTGAGGATTGATGTTTGTGGGTTGAGATTAGATTATTGATTTTTGTGGATTGGGTATTGAACCATGAGAATTCAGTGTATTCTATTGAGTATTGAGGATTGAGGATTGAGGATTGAGGATTGAAGGTTGTGTATTCAGGATTGAAGGTTGATGATTGAGGATTGAGGATTGTGGATTGAGGATTGAGGATTGAGGACTGCGGATTGACGATTGAGTATTGTAGATCGAGGATTGATGACTGAGGATTGAGGATTGAGGATTGAAGATTGAGGATTAAGGATTGAGGTTGGGGATTCAGGATCTAGGATTGAGGATTGAGGACTGCGGATTGACGATTGAGTATTGAAGATTGAGGATTGATGACTGAGGATTGAGGATTGAGGATTGAGGGTTGAGTATTGAATCCTGAGAATTCAGTATATTCTATTGAGTATTGAGAATTGAGGATTGATGGTTGAGTATTGAGGATTGAGGATTGAGGATTGAGGATTGAGTATTGAAGATTGTGGATTGATGATTGACGATTGAGTTCTGAGGATTGAGGATTGAATATCGTGCTTTGGGGATTGAAGATTGTGGACTGGGGATAGAGGATTGAATATTGAGGATTAAGGATAGAGTATTGGGGATTGAGGATCTAGGATAGGAGATTGATTATTGAGGATTGAAGATTGAGGATTGAGGATTGAGGATTGAGAATTGAGAATTGAGGATGAGGACTGAGGGTTGAAGATTGAGGTTTGAGGAATGAGGATTGAGGATTGAGGATTGAGGATTGAGGATTGAGGATTGAGGATTGAGGATTGTGCATTGAGGATTGAAGATTGAGGACTGGGGATTGAGGATTGAAGGTTGAGTATTAAGGATTGATGATTGGGGATTGAGGATCTAGGATTGGAGATTGATTATTCAGGACTGAAGATTGAGGATTGAGGATTGATTATTGAGAATTGAGAACTGAGGATGAGGACTGAGTGTTGAGGATTGATGATTGAGGATTGAGGTTTGAGGAACGAGGATTGAGGATTGAGAATTGAGGACTGAGGATTGACGATTGAGTATTGAGGATTGAGGATTGATGACTGTGGATTGAGGATTGAGGATTGAGGATTGAGGATTGAGTATTGAAGATTGAGTATTCATGACTGAGGAATGAGGATTGAGGATTGAGTGTTGAGGATTGAGGATCGAAGATTGAGTATTGAGGATTGAAGATTGAGGTTTGAGGATTGAGGATTCACGATTGAGAATTGAGGATTGAAATTGAGTATTGAAGATTGAGTATTGAAGATTGAGGACTGAGCACTGAGGACTGAGTATTGAGGACTGAGGATTGAAGATTGAGGATTGAGGATTGAGGATCGAAGACTGACGATTGAGGATTGAGGATTGAGGATTGAGGGTTGAGGATTCAAGATTGAGTATTCAGGATTGAAGATTTAGGATTGATGATTGAGGCTTGAGGATTTAGGATTGAGGATTGAACATTGAGGATTGGGGATTGAGGATTGAGGATTGAGGATTGAGTTTTGATGATTGAGAATTGAGGATTGAGGATTGAAGATTGTGGATTAAGGATTGAGGATTGGGGATTGAGGATCTAGGATTGGAGATTGACTATTGAGGATTGAGCATTGAGGATTGAGGATTGAGGAACGAGGATTGAGGATTGAGGATGATGGCTGAGGGTTGTGGATTGAGGTTTGAGGACCGTGGACTGAGGATTGAGGATTGAGATTTGAGGATTGAGGATTGAGGGTTGAAGATTGAGGATTGGGTATGGAGGACTGAAGAATGAGTATTGAGGATTGAGGATTGAGGACTGAGGATTGCAGATTGTGTATTGAGTATTGAAGACTGACGTTTGAGGATTGAGGATTGAGGATTGGGGATTGAGGATTGAGTATTGAAGACTGACGTTTGAGGATTGAGGATTGAGGATTGGGGATTGAGGATTGAGGATTGAAGATTGAGGACTGAGGATTGAAGATTGAGGATTGAGGATTGAGGATTGAGGATTGAGGATTGAGGATTGAAGATTGAGTATTGATGATTGAGGATTGAGGATTGAGGATTGAGGGTTGAGGATTGAGGATTGAGTATTGAGGATTGAAGATTGAGGTTTGAGGATTGAGGATTTAGAACTGAGGATGAGGTCTGAGGGTTGAGGATTGAGGTTTGAGGAACGAGGATTGAGGATTGAGAATTGAGGACTGAGGATTGACGATTGAGTATTGAGGATTGAGGATTGATGACTGAGGATTGAGGATTGAGGATTGAGGATTGAGGATTCAGGATTGAAGATTGAGTATTGTGGATTGAGGATTGAGGATTGAGGATTGAGGATTGGGTATTGAGGATTGAAGAATGAGGATTGACGGTTGAGGATTGAGGATTGAGGATTGAAGGTTGTGTATTCAGGATTGAAGGTTGATGATTGAGGATTGAGGATTGTGGATTGAGGATTGAGGATTGAGGACTGCGGATTGACGATTGAGTATTGTAGATCGAGGATTGATGACTGAGGATTGAGGATTGAGGATTGAAGATTGAGGATTAAGGATTGAGGTTGGGGATTCAGGATCTAGGATTGAGGATTGAGGACTGCGGATCGACGATTGAGTATTGAAGATTGAGGATTGATGACTGAGGATTGAGGATTGAGGATTGAGGGTTGAGGATTGAGGATTGAAGATTGAAGATTGAGTATTGAGGATTGAGGATTGAGGATTGAGGATTGAGGATTGATGATTGAGGATTGAGGATTGAGCATTGAGGATTGAGGATTGAGGATTGAAGATTGAGTATTGAGGATTGAAGATTCAGTATTGAGGAATGAAGATTGAGAATTGAGGATTGAGGATTGAACATTGAGGACTGAGTGTTGAGGGTTGAGTGATGAGAATTGATGTTTGTGGATAGAGGTTGGAAGGTTGCAGATTGAGCATTGAGTATTGAAAACAGTGAATTGAGGATATTCTATTGAGGATTGAGGATTGACAACTGATTGTTGATGACTGAGAGCTGAAGATTGAGGATTCATGATTGAGGATTCAGAAATGAGGGCTGAGGACTGAGGATTGAGGATTGACGATTGAGTATTGAGGATTGATGATTGAGGATTGAGGATTGAGGATTGAGGATTGAGGATGAGGGCTGAGGGTTGAGGATTGAGGTTTGAGGACTGAGGACTGAGGATTGAGGATTGAGAATTGAGGATTGAGGATTGAGGATTGAACATTGAGGATTGGGTATTGAGGATAGAAGAATGAGCATTGAGGATTGAGGATTGAGGATTGAGGTTTGAAGATTGAGTATTGAGGATTGAAGACTGACGATTGAGGATTGAGGATTGAGGATTGGGGATTGAGGATTGAGGATTGAGGATTTAGCATTGAGGATTGAAGATCGATGACTGTGGATTGAGGATTGAAGATTGGGGATTAAGGATTGAGGATTGGGGATTGAGGATCTAGGATTGGATGTTGATTATTGAGGATTGAAGATTGAGGATTGAGGATTGAGGATTGAGGATGGAGGGCGAGGGCTGAGGGCTGAGGATTGAGGTTTGAGTATTGAATCCTGAGAATTCAGTATATTCTATTGAGTATTGAGAATTGAGGATTGATGGTTGAGTATTGAGGATTGAGAATTGAGGATTGAGGATTGAGTATTGAAGATTGTGGATTGATGATTGACGATTGAGTTCTGAGGATTGAGGATTGAATATCGAGCTTTGGGGATTGAAGATTGTGGACTGGGGATAGAGGATTGAATATTGAGGATTAAGGATAGAGTATTGGGGATTGAGGATCTAGGATAGGAGATTGATTATTGAGGATTGAAGATTGAGGATTGAGGATTGAGGATTAAGATGTGAGAATTGAGGATGAGGACTGAGGGTTGAAGATTGAGGTTTGAGGAATGAGGATTGAGGATTGAGGATTGAGGATTGAGGATTGAGGATTGAGTTGTGAAGGTTGAGGATTGATGACTGAGGATTGAGGATTGAGGATTGATGATTGAGGATTGAGGATTGAAGATTGAGTATGGAGGATTGAAGATTGAAGATTGAGGATTGAGGATTGAAGATTGAGGATTGAAGATTGAGGATTGGGAACTGAGTGTTGAGTGTTGTGTGATGAGAATTGATGTTTGTGGTTAGATATTTGATGATTGCAGATTGAGCATTGAGTATTGAAAACTGTGAATTGGTGATATTCTATTGAGGATTGAGAATTGACAACTGATTGTTGAGGACTGAGGGCTGAAGATTGAGGATTCAGGATTGAGAATTCAGAAATGAGGATTGAGGACTGAGGACTAAGGATTGAAGATTGAGTATTGAGGATTGAAGATTGAGGATTAAGGATTGAGGATTGAGGATTGAGGATGGAGGGCGAGGGCTGAGGGCTGAGGATTGAGGTTTGAGTATTGAATCCTGAGAAATCAGTATATTCTATTGAGTATTGAGAATTGAGGATTGATGGTTGAGTATTGAGGATTGAGGATTGAGGATTGAGGATTGAGTATTGAAGATTGTGGATTGATGATTGACGATTGAGTTCTGAGGATTGAGGATTGAATATCGTGCTTTGGGGATTGAAGATTGTGGACTGGGGATAGAGGATTGAATATTGAGGATTAAGGATAGAGTATTGGGGATTGAGGATCTAGGATAGGAGATTGATTATTGAGGATTGAAGATTGAGGATTGAGGATTGAGGATTGAGAATTGAGAATTGAGGATGAGGACTGAGGGTTGAAGATTGAGGTTTGAGGAATGAGGATTGAGGATTGAGGATTGAGGATTGAGGATTGAGGATTGAGGATTGAGGATTGTGCATTGAGGATTGAAGATTGAGGACTGGGGATTGAGGATTGAAGGTTGAGTATTAAGGATTGATGATTGGGGATTGAGGATCTAGGATTGGAGATTGATTATTCAGGATTGAAGATTGAGGATTGAGGATTGATTATTGAGAATTGAGAACTGAGGATGAGGACTGAGTGTTGAGGATTGATGATTGAGGATTGAGGTTTGAGGAACGAGGATTGAGGATTGAGAATTGAGGACTGAGGATTGACGATTGAGTATTGAGGATTGAGGATTGATGACTGAGGATTGAGGATTGAGGATTGAGGATTGAGGATTGAGGATTGAGGATTGAGGATTGAAGATTGAGGATCGGGGATTGAGGATTGAGTATTGAGGATTGAGAGTTGTCGATTGAGAATTGAAGGTTGAGGATTAAGGATTAAGGATTGGGGATTGAGGATCTAGGATTGGAGATTGACTATTGAGGATTGAGGATTGAGGATTGAGGATCGAGGATTGAAGATTGAGGACTGAGTGTTGAGGGTTGAGTGATGAGAATTGATGTTTGTGGATGGAGACATGAAGATTGAAGATTGAGGATTGAGTATTGATAACTGAGAATTCAGGATATTCTATTGAGTATTGAGAATTGAGTATTGATCGTTGAGTATTGAGGATGGATGGTTGTGGGTTGTGTGTTGAATATTGGGGATTGAGGATTTTAGGATTGAGGATTGAGGATTGAGTATTGAAGATTGAGTATTGATGATTGGAGATTGAGGATTGAGGATTGAGGGTTGAGGATTGAGGACGAGGACTGACGGTTGAGGATTGAGGATTGAGGACTGATGACTGAGGATTGAGGATTGAGGTTTGAGCATTGAGGATTGAAGATCGAGGACTGTGGACTGAGGATTGAAGATTGAGGATCAAGGATTGAGGATTGGGGATTGAGGATCTAGGATTGGAGGTTGATTATTGAGGATTGAAGATTGAGGATTGAGGATTGAGGATTGAGGATTGAGGATTGAGGATTGAAGGTTGATGATTGAGGATTGAGGATTGTGGATTGAGGATTGAGGATTGAGGACTGCGGATTGACGATTGAGTATTGTAGATTGAGGATTGATGACTGAGGATTGAGGATTGAGGATTGAAGATTGAGTATTGAGGATTGAGGATTGAGGATTGAGGATTGAGGATTGAGGATTGAAGATTGAGGATTGGGGATTGAGGATTGACGATTGAGGATTGAGGATTGCGGATTGAGAATTGAGGATTGAGGATTGAAGATTGAGTATTGATGATTGAAGATTGAGGATTGAGGATTGAGGATTGAGGATTGAGGATTGAGTGTTGAAGATTGAGGATTGAGTATTGAGGATTGAAGATTGAGGTTTGAGGATTGAGAATTTAGAATTGAGGATGAGGACTGAGGGTTGAGGATTGAGAATTGAGGACTGGGGATTGACGATTTTGTATTGAGGATTGAGGATTGATGACTGAGGATTGAGGATTGAGGATTGATAATTGAGGATTGAAGATTGAATATTGAGTATTGAGGATTGGGGATTGAGGATTGAGGATTGAGGATTGGGTATTGAGGATTGAAGAATGAGGATTGACGATTCAGGATTGAGGATTGAGGATTGAAGATTGAGTATTGAGGATTGAAGGTTGGTGATTGAGGATTGAGGATTGTGGATTGAGGATTGAGGGTTGAGGACTGAAGATTGGGGACCGAGTGTTGAGTGTTGAGTGATGCGAATTGATGTTTGTAGTCTGAGATTTGAAGATTGAAGATTGGGGATTGAGTATTGAAAACTGTGAGTTGAGGATATTCTAATGAGGACTGAGGATTGACAATTGATTGTTGAGCACTGAGGGCTGAAGATTGATGATTCAGGATTGAGGCTTCGGGATTGAGGTTTGAGGACGAGGACTGACGGTTGAGGATTGCGGTTTGAGAATTGAGGATTGAGGACTGATGACTGAGGATTGAGGATTGAGGATTGAGCATTGAGGATTGAAGATTGAGGACTGGGGATTGAGGATTGAAGATTGAGGATTAAGGATTGAGGATTGGGGATTGAGGATCTAGGATTGGAGATTGATTATTGAGGATTGAAGATTGAGGATTGAGGATTGAGGATTGAGAATTGAGAATTGAGGATTGAGGGTTGAGGATTGAGGACGAGGACTGACGGTTGAGGATTGAGGTTTGAGGTTTGATGATTGAGGATTGAGGACTGAGGATTGAGGATTGAGGATTGTGCATTGAGGATTGAAGATTGAGGACTGGGGATTGAGGATTGAAGGTTGAGTATTAAGGATTGATGATTGGGGATTGAGGATCTAGGATTGGAGATTGATTATTCAGGATTGAAGATTGAGGATTGAGGATTGATTATTGAGAATTGAGAACTGAGGATGAGGACTGAGGGTTGAGGATTGATGATTGAGGATTGAGGTTTGAGGAACGAGGATTGAGGATTGAGAATTGAGGACTGAGGATTGACGATTGAGTATTGAGGATTGAGGATTGATGACTGAGGATTGAGGATTGAGGATTGAGGATTGAGGATTGAGTATTGAAGATTGAGTATTCATGACTGAGGAATGAGGATTGAGGATTGAGGATTGAGGGTTGAGGATTGAGGATCGAAGATTGAGTATTGAGGATTGAAGATTGAGGTTTGAGGATTGAGGATTCACGATTGAGAATTGAGGATTGAAATTGAGTATTGATGATTGAAGGTTGAGGGTTGAGGATTGAGCGTTGAGGATTGAGGACGAGGACTGACGGTTGAGGATTGATAATCGAGAATTGAGGATGAGGACTGAGGGTTGAGGATTGAGGTTTGAGGAACGAGGATTGAGGATTGAGAATTGAGGACCGAGGATTGACGATTGAGTGTTGAAGATTGAGGATTGATGACTGAGGTTTGAGGATTGAGGATTGAGGATTGAGGATTGAGGATTGAAGATTGAGTATTGAGGATTGAGGATTGAGGATTGAGGATTGAGTATTGAAGATTGAGTATTGAAGATTGAGGACTGAGCACTGAGGACTGAGTATTGAGGACTGAGGATTGAAGATTGAGGACTGAGTGTTGAGGGTTGATTGATGAGAATTGAAGTTTGTGGATGGAGACATGAAGATTGAAGATTGAGGATTGAGTATTGAAATCTGAGAATTCAGGATATTCTATTGAGTATTGAGAATTGAGTATTGATGGTTGAGTAGTGAGGATTGATGGTTGAGGGTCGTGTGTTGAATATTGAGGATTGAGGATTGAGGATTTTAATATTGAGGATTGAGGATTGAGGATTGAAGATTGAGTATTGATGATTGAAGATTGTGTATTGAGGACTGAGGGGTGAGGACTGAGGATGAGGACTGACGGTTTAGGATTGAGGTTTGAGGATTGAGGATTGCGGACTGATGACTGAGGGTTGAGGATTGAGGATTGAGCATTGAGGATTGAAGATCGAGGACTGTGGATTGAGGATTGAAGATTGAGGATTAAGGATTGAGGATTCGTTCTTGAGGATCTAGGATTGGATGTTGATTATTGAGGATTGAAGATTGAGAATTGAGGATTGAGGATTGAGGATGGTGGATGAGGGCTGAGGGTTGAGGATTGAGGTTTGAGTATTGAATACTGAGAATACAGGATATTCTATTGAGTATAGAGAACTGAGGATTCATGATTGAGTATCGAGGATTGAGGATTGAGTATTGAGGATTGAAGATTGAGGTTTGAGGATTGAGGATTGAGAATTGATAATGAGGACTGAGGGTTGAGGATTGAGGTTTGAGGAACGAGGATTGAAATTGAGGATTGAGGATTGAGGCTTGAGGATTGAGGATTGAGGATTCACGATTGAGAATTGAGGATTGAAATTGAGTATTGATGATTGAAGGTTGAGGACTGAGGATTGAGCGTTGAGGATTGAGGACGAGGACTGACGGTTGAGGATTGTGAATCGAGAATTGAGGATGAGGACTGAGGGTTGAGGATTGACGTTTGAGGAACGAGGATTGAGGATTGAGAATTGAGGACCGAGGATTGACGATTGAGTGTTGAAGATTGAGGATTGATGACTGAGGTTTGAGGATTGAGGATTGAGGATTGAGATTTGAGGCTTGAAGATTGAGTATTGAGGATTGAGGATTGAGGATTGAGGATTGAGTATTGAGGATTGAGGATTGAGGATTGAGGATTGAAGATTGATTATTGAGGATTGAAGGTTGAGGATTGAGTATTGAGGATTGAGGATTGAGGATTGAAGTTTGAGGATTGGGGACTGAGTGTTGAGGGTTGTGTAACGAGAAGTAATGTTTGTGGATAGAGATTTGAAGATTGCCGATTGAGTATCGGGTATTGAAAACTGTGAATTGAGGATATACTATAGAGGATTGAGGATTGACAATTGATTGTCGAGGACTGAGGGCTGAAGATTGAGGATTCAGAGTTGAGGATTCAGAATTGAGGTTTGAGGACTGAGGATTGAGGATTGAAGATTGAGTATTGAGGATTGAAGATTGAGGTTTGAGGATTGAGGATGGAGGATTGAAGAGAGAGGGCTGAGTGTTGAGGATTGAGCGTTGAGAATTGATGTTTAAAGGTTGAGATTTGATTATTGATTTTTGTGAATTCAGTATTGAACGATGAGAATTCAGGGTATTCTATTGAGCATTGAGAATTGAGGATTGATGGTTGAGTATTGAGGATTGGTTGCTGAGGGTTGTGTGTTGAATATTGAGGATTGAGAATTGAGGATTGAGGATTGAGAATTGAGGATTGATGATTGAATATTGATGATTGAAGATTGAGGATTGAGGATTGAGTATTGAAGATTGAGGATTGATGATTTAGGATTGAGGATTGAGGATTGAGGATTGAGTATTGAAGATTGAGGATTGATGACTGAGGATTGAGGATTGAGGATTGATGATTGAGGATTGAGGATTGAGGATTGAAGATTGAGGACTGAGTGTTGAGGGTTGAGTGATGAGAATTGATGTCTGTGGATTGAGATTTGAAGATTGAAGATTGGGGATTGAGTATTGAAAACTGTGAATTGAGGATATTCTATTGAGGATTGAGGATTGACAATTGATTGTTGCGGACTGAGGGATGAAGATTGAGCATGCAGGATTGAGGATTCGGAATTGAGGTTTGAGGACTGAGGATTGAGGTTTGAGGATTGAGGATTGAGGTTTGACGCATGAGGATAGAGGATTGAGGATGGAGGATTGATGGGAGCGGTCCGAGTGTTGAGGATTGAGTGTTGAGAATTGATGTTTGAGGATCGAGATTTGATTATTGAATATTGAGGTTTGAGTATTGAATCCTGAGAATTCGGTATATTCTATTGAGTATTGAGAATTGAGGATTGATGGTTGAGTATTGAGGATTGAGGATTGAGGACTGGGGATTGAGGATTGAAGATTGAGGATTAACGATCGAGTATTGGGGATTGAGGATCTAGAATTGGAGATTGATTATTGAGTATTGAAGATTGAAAATTGAGAATTGAGGATTGAGAATTGAGAATTGAGTATGAGGACTGAGGGTTGAGGATTGAGGACTGAGGAATGAGGATTGAGGGCTGAGGATTGAGGATTGAGGATTGAGGATTGTGGGTTGAGGATTGAGGATCGAAGATTGAGTATTGAGGATTGAAGGTTGGTGATTGAGGATTGAGGATTGTGGATTGAGGATTGAGGGTTGAGGATTGAAGATTGAGTATTGAGGATTGAAGATTGAGTATTCAGGATTGAAGATTGAGGATTGAGGATTGAGGCTTGAGGATTGAGTATTGAGGATTGAGGATTGAAGATTGAGGATCGGGGATTGAGGATTGAGTATTGAGGATTGAGGATTGAGGATTGAGGATTGAGGATTGAAGATTGAGGATCGGGGATTGAGGATTGAGTATTGAGGATTGAGAGTTGTCGATTGAGAATTGAAGGTTGAGGATTAAGGATTAAGGATTGGGGATTGAGGATCTAGGATTGGAGATTGACTATTGAGGATTGAGGATTGAGGATTGAGGATCGAGGATTGAAGATTGAGGACTGAGTGTTGAGGGTTGAGTGATGAGAATTGATGTTTGTGGATGGAGACATGAAGATTGAAGATTGAGGATTGAGTATTGATAACTGAGAATTCAGGATATTCTATTGAGTATTGAGAATTGAGTATTGATCGTTGAGTATTGAGGATGGATGGTTGTGGGTTGTGTGTTGAATATTGGGGATTGAGGATTTTAGGATTGAGGATTGAGGATTGAGTATTGAAGATTGAGTATTGATGATTGGAGATTGAGGATTGAGGACTGAGGGGTGAGGACTGAGGATGAGGACTGACGGTTTAGGATTGAGGTTTGAGGATTGAGGATTGCGGACTGATGACTGAGGGTTGAGGATTGAGGATTGAGCATTGAGGATTGAAGATCGAGGACTGTGGATTGAGGATTGAAGATTGAGGATTAAGGATTGAGGATTGGTTCTTGAGGATCTAGGATTGGATGTTGATTATTGAGGATTGAACATTGAGAATTGAGGATTGAGGATTGAGGATGGTGGATGAGGGCTGAGGGTTGAGGATTGAGGTTTGAGTATTGAATACTGAGAATACAGGATATTCTATTGAGTATAGAGAACTGAGGATTCATGATTGAGTATCGAGGATTGAGGATTGAGTATTGAGGATTGAAGATTGAGGTTTGAGGATTGAGGATTGAGAATTGATAATGAGGACTGAGGGTTGAGGATTGAGGTTTGAGGAACGAGGATTGAAATTGAGGATTGAGGATTGAGGCTTGAGGATTGAGGATTGAGGATTCACGATTGAGAATTGAGGATTGAAATTGAGTATTGATGATTGAAGGTTGCGGATTGAGGATTGAGCGTTGAGGATTGAAGACGAGGACTGACGGTTGAGGATTGTGAATCGAGAATTGAGGATGAGGACTGAGGGTTGAGGATTGACGTTTGAGGAACGAGGATTGAGGATTGAGAATTGAGGACCGAGGATTGACGATTGAGTGTTGAAGATTGAGGATTGATGACTGAGGTTTGAGGATTGAGGATTGAGGATTGAGATTTGAGGCTTGAAGATTGAGTATTGAGGATTGAGGATTGAGGATTGAGGATTGAGTATTGAGGATTGAGGATTGAGGATTGAGGATTGAAGATTGATTATTGAGGATTGAAGGTTGAGGATTGAGTATTGAGGATTGAGGATTGAGGATTGAAGTTTGAGGATTGGGGACTGAGTGTTGAGGGTTGTGTAACGAGAAGTAATGTTTGTGGATAGAGATTTGAAGATTGCCGATTGAGTATCGGGTATTGAAAACTGTGAATTGAGGATATACTATAGAGGATTGAGGATTGACAATTGATTGTCGAGGACTGAGGGCTGAAGATTGAGGATTCAGAGTTGAGGATTCAGAATTGAGGTTTGAGGACTGAGGATTGAGGATTGAAGATTGAGTATTGAGGATTGAAGATTGAGTTTTGAGGATTGAGGATGGAGGATTGAAGAGAGAGGGCTGAGTGTTGAGGATTGAGCGTTGAGAATTGATGTTTAAAGGTTGAGATTTGATTATTGATTTTTGTGAATTCAGTATTGAACGATGAGAATTCAGGGTATTCTATTGAGCATTGAGAATTGAGGATTGATGGTTGAGTATTGAGGATTGGTGGCTGAGGGTTGTGTGTTGAATATTGAGGATTGAGAATTGAGGATTGAGGATTGAGAATTGAGGATTGATGATTGAGTATTGATGATTGAAGATTGACGATTGAGGATTGAGGATTGAGGATTGAGGATTGAAGATTGAGGATTGGGAACTGAGTGTTGAGGGTTGTGTGATGAGAATTGATGTTTGTGGTTAGATATTTGATGATTGCAGATTGAGCATTGAGTATTGAAAACTGTGAATTGGTGATATTCTATTGAGGATTGAGAATTGACAACTGATTGTTGAGGACTGAGGGCTGAAGATTGAGGATTCAGGATTGAGAATTCAGAAATGAGGATTGAGGACTGAGGACTAAGGATTGAAGATTGAGTATTGAGGATTGAAGATTGAGGATTAAGGATTGAGGATTGAGGATTGAGGATGGAGGGCGAGGGCTGAGGGCTGAGGATTGAGGTTTGAGTATTGAATCCTGAGAATTCAGTATATTCTATTGAGTATTGAGAATTGAGGATTGATGGTTGAGTATTGAGGATTGAGGATTGAGGATTGAGGATTGAGTATTGAAGATTGTGGATTGATGATTGACGATTGAGTTCTGAGGATTGAGGATTGAATATCGTGCTTTGGGGATTGAAGATTGTGGACTGGGGATAGAGGATTGAATATTGAGGATTAAGGATAGAGTATTGGGGATTGAGGATCTAGGATAGGAGATTGATTATTGAGGATTGAAGATTGAGGATTGAGGATTGAGGATTGAGAATTGAGAATTGAGGATGAGGACTGAGGGTTGAAGATTGAGGTTTGAGGAATGAGGATTGAGGATTGAGGATTGAGGATTGAGGATTGAGGATTGAGGATTGAGTTGTGAAGGTTGAGGATTGATGACTGAGGATTGAGGATTGAGGATTGATGATTGAGGATTGAGGATTGAAGATTGAGTATGGAGGATTGAAGATTGAAGATTGAGGATTGAGGATTGAAGATTGAGGACTGAGTGTTGAGGGTTGAGTGATGAGAATTGATGTCTGTGGATTGAGATTTGAAGATTGAAGATTGGGGATTCAGTACTGAAAACTGTGAGTTGAGGGTATTCTATTGAGGATTGAAGATTGAGTTTTGAGGATTGAGGATTGAGGATGGAGGATGAGGGCTGATGGTTGATTATTGAGGTTTGAGTATTGAATACTGAGAATCCAGGATATTCTATTGAGTATTGGGAATTGAGGATTGATGGTTGAGTATTGAGGATTGAGGATTGAGGATTGAGGATTGAGTATTGAAGATTGAGGATTGATGATTTAGGATTGAGGATTGAGGATTGAGGATTGAGTATTGAAGATTGAGGATTGATGACTGAGGATTGAGGTTTGAGGATTGATGATTGAGGATTGAGGATTGAGGATTGAAGATTGAGGACTGAGTGTTGAGGGTTGAGTGATGAGAATTGATGTCTGTGGATTGAGATTTGAAGATTGAAGATTGGGGATTGAGTATTGAAAACTGTGAACTGAGGATATTCTATTGAGGATTGAGGATTGACAATTGATTGTTGCGGACTGAGGGATGAAGATTGAGCATGCAGGATTAAGGATTCGGAATTGAGGTTTGAGGACTGAGGATTGAGGTTTGAGGATTGAGGATTGAGGATTGACGCATGAGGATAGAGGATTGAGGATGGAGGATTGATGGGAGCGGTCCGAGTGTTGAGGATTGAGTGTTGAGAATTGATGTTTGAGGATCGAGATTTGATTATTGAATATGGAGGTTTGAGTATTGAATCCTGAGAATTCAGTATATTCTATTGAGTATTGAGAATTGAGGATTGATGGTTGAGTATTGAGGATTGAGGATTGAGGACTGGGGATTGAGGATTGAAGATTGAGGATTAACGATCGAGTATTGGGGATTGAGGATCTATAATTGGAGATTGATTATTGAGTATTGAAGATTGAAAATTGAGGATTGAGGATTGAGAATTGAGAATTGAGTATGAGGACTGAGGGTTGAGGATTGACGACTGAGGAATGAGGATTGAGGGCTGAGGATTGAGGATTGAGGATTGAGGATTGTGGGTTGAGGATTGAGGATCGAAGATTGAGTATTGATGATTGAAGATTGAGGTTTGAGGATTGAGGATTGAGGGTGGAGGACGAGGGCTGATGGTTGAGGATTGAGGTTTGAGTATTGAATACTGAGAATTCAGGATATTCTATTGAGTATTGGGAATTGAGGATTGATGGTTGAGTATTGAGGATTGAGGATTGAGGATTGAGGATTGAGGATTGAGTATCGAAGATTGAGGATTGATGATTGAGGATTGAGGATTGAGGATTGAGGATTGAGTGTTGAAGATTGAGGATTGAGTATTGAGGATTGAGGATTGAGGATTGGGTATTGAGGATTGAAGAATGAGGATTGACGATTCAGGATTGAGGATTGAGGATTGAAGATTGAGTATTGAGGATTGAAGGTTGGTGATTGAGGATTGAGGATTGTGGATTGAGGATTGAGCGTTGAGGATTGAAGATTGAGTATTGAGGATTGAAGATTGAGTATTCAGGATTGAAGATTGAGGATTGAGGATTGAGGCTTGAGGATTGAGGATTGAGGATTGAGGATTGAAGATTGAGGATCGGGGATTGAGGATTGAGTATTGAGGATTGAGGATTGAGGATTGAGGATTGAGGATTGAAGATTGAGGATCGGGGATTGAGGATTGAGTATTGAGGATTGAGAGTTGTCGATTGAGGATTGAAGATTGAGGATTAAGGATTAAGGATTGGGGATTGAAGATCTAGGATTGGAGATTGACTATTGAGGATTGAGGATTGAGGATTGAGGATCGAGGATTGAAGATTGAGGACTGAGTGTTGAGGGTTGAGTGATGAGAATTGATGTTTGTGGATGGAGACATGAAGATTGAAGATTGAGGATTGAGTATCGATAACTGAGAATTCAGGATATTCTATTGAGTATTGAGAATTGAGTATTGATTGTTGAGTATTGAGGATGGATGGTTGTGGGTTGTGTGTTGAATATTGGGGATTGAGGATTTTAGGATTGAGGATTGAGGATTGAAGGTTGGTGATTGAGGATTGAGGATTGTGGATTGAGGATTGAGGGTTGAGGACTGAAGATTGGGGACCGAGTGTTGAGTGTTGAGTGATGCGAATTGATGTTTGTAGTCTGAGATTTGAAGATTGAAGATTGGGGATTGAGTATTGAAAACTGTGAGTTGAGGATATTCTAATGAGGACTGAGGATTGACAATTGATTGTTGAGCACTGAGGGCTGAAGATTGATGATTCAGGATTGAGGATTCGGGATTGAGGTTTGAGGACGAGGACTGACGGTTGAGGATTGAGGTTTGAGAATTGAGGATTGAGGACTGATGACTGGGGATTGAGGATTGAGGATTGAGCATTGAGGATTGAAGATTGAGGACTGGGGATTGAGGATTGAAGATTGAGGATTAAGGATTGAGGATTGGGGATTGAGGATCTAGGATTGGAGATTGATTATTGAGGATTGAAGATTGAGGATTGAGGATTGAGGATTGAGAATTGAGAATTGAGGATTGAGGGTTGAGGATTGAGGACGAGGACTGACGGTTGAGGATTGAGGTTTGAGGTTTGATGATTGAGGATTGAGGACTGAGGATTGAGGATTGAGGATTGTGCATTGAGGATTGAAGATTGAGGACTGGGGATTGAGGATTGAAGGTTGAGTATTAAGGATTGATGATTGGGGATTGAGGATCTAGGATTGGAGATTGATTATTCAGGACTGAAGATTGAGTATTGAGGATTGAGGATTGAGGATTGAAGTTTGAGGATTGGGGACTGAGTGTTGAGGGTTGTGTAACGAGAAGTAATGTTTGTGGATAGAGATTTGAAGATTGCCGATTGAGTATCGGGTATTGAAAACTGTGAATTGAGGATATACTATAGAGGATTGAGGATTGACAATTGATTGTCGAGGACTGAGGGCTGAAGATTGAGGATTCAGAGTTGAGGATTCAGAATTGAGGTTTGAGGACTGAGGATTGAGGATTGAAGATTGAGTATTGAGGATTGAAGATTGAGGTTTGAGGATTGAGGATGGAGGATTGAAGAGAGAGGGCTGAGTGTTGAGGATTGAGCGTTGAGAATTGATGTTTAAAGGTTGAGATTTGATTATTGATTTTTGTGGATTCAGTATTGAACGATGAGAATTCAGGGTATTCTATTGAGCATTGAGAATTGAGGATTGATGGTTGAGTATTGAGGATTGGTGGCTGAGGGTTGTGTGTTGAATATTGAGGAATGAGAATTGAGGATTGAGGATTGAGAATTGAGGATTGATGATTGAGTATTGATGATTGAAGATTGAGGATTGAGGATTGAGGATTGAGGATTGAGGATTGAAGATTGAGGATTGGGAACTGAGTGTTGAGGGTTGTGTGATGAGAATTGATGTTTGTGGTTAGATATTTGATGATTGCAGATTGAGCATTGAGTATTGAAAACTGTGAATTGGTGATATTCTATTGAGGATTGAGAATTGACAACTGATTGTTGAGGACTGAGGGCTGAAGATTGAGGATTCAGGATTGAGAATTCAGAATTGAGGATTGAAGACTGAGGACTAAGGATTGAAGATTGAGTATTGAGGATTGAAGATTGAGGATTAAGGATTGAGGATTGGGGATTGAGGATCTAGGATTGAAAATTGATTATTGAGGATTGAAGATTGAGGATTGAGGATTGAGGATTGAGAATTGAGAATTGAGGATAAGGACTGAGGGTTGAGGATTGAGGTTTGAGGAATGAGGATTGAGTATTGAGGATTGAGGATTGAAGATTGAGTATTGATGATTGAAGATTGAGGATTGAGGATTGAGGGTTGAGGATTTAGGACGAGGACTGACAGTTGAGGATTGTGGTTTGAGGATTGAGGGTTGAGGATTGAGAATTGTGGATGGGGACTGAGGTTTGAGGATTGATGACTGAGGATTGGGGATTGAGGATTGATGATTGCGGATTGAGGATTGAAGATTGTGTGTTGAGGATTGAATATTGAGGATTGAGGATAGAGTATTGAGGATTGAAGATTGAGTATTGAGGACTGAAGATTGAGGATTGAGGAATGAGGATTGAGGATTGAGGATTGAGGATTGAGGATTGAAGATTGAGTATTGATGATTGAAGATTGAGGATTGAGGATTGAGGATTGAGGATTGAGGATTGAGGACGAGGACTGACGGTTGAGGATTGTGGTTTGAGGATTGAGGATTGAGGATTGAGGATTGAGGATGGAGGGCGAGGGCTGAGGGCTGAGGATTGAGGTTTGAGTATTGAATCCTGAGAATTCAGTATATTCTATTGAGTATTGAGAATTGAGGATTGATGGTTGAGTATTGAGGATTGAGGATTGAGGATTGAGGATTGAGTATTGAAGATTGTGGATTGATGATTGACGATTGAGTTCTGAGGATTGAGGATTGAATATCGAGCTTTGGGGATTGAAGATTGTGGACTGGGGATAGAGGATTGAATATTGAGGATTAAGGATAGAGTATTGGGGATTGAGGATCTAGGATAGGAGATTGATTATTGAGGATTGAAGATTGAGGATTGAGGATTGAGGATTGAGAATTGAGAATTGAGGATGAGGACTGAGGGTTGAAGATTGATGTTTGAGGAATGAGGATTGAGGATTGAGGATTGAGGATTGAGGATTGAGGATTGAAGATTGAGTATGGAGGATTGAAGATTGAAGATTGAGTATTGAGGATTGAAGATTGAGGACTGAGTGTTGAGGGTTGAGTGATGAGAATTGATGTCTGTGGATTGAGATTTGAAGATTGAAGATTGGGTATTCAGTACTCAAAACTGTGAGTTGAGGGTATTCTATTGAGGATTGAAGATTGAGTTTTGAGGATTGAGGATTGAGGATGGAGGATGAGGGCTGATGGTTGATTATTGAGGTTTGAGTATTGAATACTGAGAATCCAGGATATTCTATTGAGTATTGGGAATTGAGGATTGATGGTTGAGTATTGAGGATTGAGGATTGAGGATTGAGGATTGAGTATTGAAGATTGAGGATTGATGATTTAGGATTGAGGATTGAGGATTGAGGATTGAGTATTGAAGATTGAGGATTGATGACTGAGGATTGAGGATTGAGGATTGATGATTGAGGATTGAGGATGGAGGATTGATGGGAGCGGTCCGAGTGTTGAGGATTGAGTGTTGAGAATTGATGTTTGAGGATCGAGATTTGATTATTGAATATTGAGGTTTGAGTATTGAATCCTGAGAATTCAGTATATTCTATTGAGTATTGAGAATTGAGGATTGATGGTTGAGTATTGAGGATTGAGGATTGAGGACTGGGGATTGAGGATTGAAGATTGAGGATTAACGATCGAGTATTGGGGATTGAGGATCTAGAATTGGTGATTGATTATTGAGTATTGAAGATTGAAAATTGAGGATTGAGGATTGAGAATTGAGAATTGAGTATGAGGACTGAGGGTTGAGGATTGAGGACTGAGGAATGAGGATTGAGGGCTGAGGATTGAGGATTGAGGATTGAGGATTGTGGGTTGAGGATTGAGGATCGAAGATTGAGTATTGATGATTGAAGATTGAGGTTTGAGGATTGAGGATTGAGGGTGGAGGATGAGGGCTGATGGTTGAGGATTGAGGTTTGAGTATTGAATACTGAGAATTCAGGATATTCTATTGAGTATTGGGAATTGAGGATTGATGGTTGAGTATTGAGGATTGAGGATTGAGGATTGAGGATTGAGTATCGAAGATTGAGGATTGATGATTGAGGATTGAGGATTGAGGATTGAGGATTGAGTGTTGAAGATTGAGGATTGAGTATTGAGGATTGAAGATTGAGTATTCAGGATTGAAGATTGAGGATTGAGGATTGAGGCTTGAGGATTGAGGATTGAGGATTGAGGATTGAAGATTGAGGATCGGGGATTGAGGATTGAGTATTGAGGATTGAGGATTGAGGATTGAGGATTGAGGATTGAAGATTGAGGATCGGGGATTGAGGATTGAGTATTGAGGATTGAGAGTTGTCGATTGAGGATTGAAGATTGAGGATTAAGAATTAAGGATTGGGGATTGAGGATCTAGGATTGGAGATTGACTATTGAGGATTGAGGATTGAGGATTGAGGATCGAGGATTGAAGATTGAGGACTGAGTGTTGAGGGTTGAGTGATGAGAATTGATGTTTGTGGATGGAGACATGAAGATTGAAGATTGAGGATTGAGTATTGATAACTGAGAATTCAGGATATTCTATTGAGTATTGAGAATTGAGTATTGATCGTTGAGTATTGAGGATGGATGGTTGTGGGTTGTGTGTTGAATATTGGGGATTGAGGATTTTAGGATTGAGGATTGAGGATTGAGTATTGAAGATTGAGTATTGATGATTGGAGATTGAGGATTGAGGATTGCGGATTGAGGATTGAGGATTGAGGATTGAGTGTTGAAGATTGAGGATTGAGTATTGAGGATTGAAGATTGAGGTTTGAGGATTGAGAATTTAGAATTGAGGATGAGGACTGAGGGTTGAGGATTGAGAATTGAGGACTGGGGATTGACGATTTTGTATTGAGGATTGAGGATTGATGACTGAGGATTGAGGATTGAGGATTGATAATTGAGGATTGAGGATTGAATATTGAGTATTGAGGATTGGGGATTGAGGATTGAGGATTGAGGATTGGGTATTGAGGATTGAAAAATGAGGATTGACGATTCAGGATTGAGGACTGAGGATTGAAGATTGAGTATTGAGGATTGAAGGTTGGTGATTGAGGATTGAGGATTGTGGATTGAGGATTGAGGGTTGAGGACTGAAGATTGGGGACCGAGTGTTGAGTGTTGAGTGATGCGAATTGATGTTTGTAGTCTGAGATTTGAAGATTGAAGATTGGGGATTGAGTATTGAAAACTGTGAGTTGAGGATATTCTAATGAGGACTGAGGATTGACAATTGATTGTTGAGCACTGAGGGCTGAAGATTGATGATTCAGGATTGAGGATTCGGGATTGAGGTTTGAGGACGAGGACTGACGGTTGAGGATTGAGGTTTGAGAATTGAGGATTGAGGACTGATGACTGAGGATTGAGGATTGAGGATTGAGCATTGAGGATTGAAGATTGAGGATTGAGGATTGAGGATTGAGAATTGAGAATTGAGGATTGAGGGTTGAGGATTGAGGACGAGGACTGACGGTTGAGGATTGAGGTTTGAGGTTTGATGATTGAGGATTGAGGACTGAGGATTGAGGATTGAGGATTGTGCATTGAGGATTGAAGATTGAGGACTGGGGATTGAGGATTGAAGGTTGAGTATTAAGGATTGATGATTGGGGATTGAGGATCTAGGATTGGAGATTGATTATTCAGGATTGAAGATTGAGCATTGAGGATTGAGTATTGAGAATTGAGAACTGAGGATGAGGACTGAGGGTTGAGGATTGATGATTGAGGATTGAGGATTGAGGATTGAAGATTGAGGATTGGGGATTGAGGATTGAGGATTGAGAATTGAGAATCGAAGATTGAGTATTGAGGATTGAAGATTGAGGTTTGAGGATTGAGGATTTAGAATTGAGGATGAGGACTGAGGGTTGAGGATTGAGGTTTGAGGAACGAGGATTGAGGATTGAGGATTGAGGATTGAGGACTGACGATTGACGATTGAGTATTGAGGATTGAGTATTGATGACTGAGGGTTGAGGATTCAGGATTGAGGGTTGAGGATTGAGTATTGAAGATTGAGTATTCATGACTGATGATTGAGGATTGAGGATTGAGGATTGAGGATTGAAGATTGAGTATTGATGATAGAGGATTGAGGATTGCGGATTGGGGATTGAGGATTGAGGATTGAGAATTGAGAATCGAAGATTGAGTATTGAGGATTGAAGGTTGAGGTTTGAGGATTGAGGATTGAGGATGGAGGATGAGGGCTGAGGGTTGTGGATTGAGGTTTGAGTATGGAATACTGAGAAATCAGGATATTCTGTTGAGTTTGAGAATTGAGTATTGATGGTTGAGTATTGAGGATTGAGGATTGAGTATTGAGGATTGAAGATTGAGGTTTGAGGATTGAGGATTTAGAACTGAGGATGCGGACTGAGGGTTGAGGATTGAGGTTTGAGGAACGAGGATTGAGGATTGAGAATTGAGGACTGAGGATTGACGATTGAGTATTGAGGATTGAGGATTGATGACTGAGGATTGAGGATTGAGGATTGAGGATTGAGGATTGAGGATTGAAGATTGAGTATTGTGGATTGAGGATTGAGGATTGAGGATTGAGGATTGGGTATTGAGGATTGAAGAATGAGGATTGACGATTGAGGATTGAGGATTGAGTATTGAAGGTTGAGTATTGAGGATTGAAGGTTGATGATTGAGGATTGAGGATTGTGGATTGAGGATTGAGGATTGAGGACTGCGGATTGACGATTGAGTATTGTAGATTGAGGATTGGTGACTGAGGATTGAAGATTGAGGATTGAAGATTGAGTATTGAGGATTGAGGATTGAGGATTGAGGATTGAGGATTGAGGATTGAAGATTGAGGATTGGGGATTGAGGATTGACGATTGAGGATTGAGGATTGCGGATTGAGAATTGAGGATTGAGGATTGAAGATTGAGTATTGATGATTGAAGATTGAGGATTGAGGATTGAGGATTGAGGATTGAGGATTGAGTGTTGAAGATTGAGGATTGAGTATTGAGGATTGAAGATTGAGGTTTGAGGATTGAGAATTTAGAATTGACGATGAGGACTGAGGGTTGAGGATTGAGAATTGAGGACTGGGGATTGACGATTTTGTATTGAGGATTGAGGATTGATGACTGAGGATTGAGGATTGAGGATTGATAATTGAGGATTGAGGATTGAATATTGAGTATTGAGGATTGGGGATTGAGGATTGAGGATTGAGGATTGGGTATTGAGGATTGAAGAATGAGGATTGACGATTCAGAATTGAGGATTGAGGATTGAAGATTGAGTATTGAGGATTGAAGGTTGGTGATTGAGGATTGAGGATTGTGGATTGAGGATTGAGGGTTGAGGATTGAAGATTGAGTATTGAGGATTGAAGATTGAGTATTCAGGATTGAAGATTGAGGATTGAGGATTGAGGCTTGAGGATTGAGGATTGAGGATTGAGGATTGAAGATTGAGGATCGGGGATTGAGGATTGAGTATTGAGGATTGAGGATTGAGGATTGAGGATTGAGGATTGAAGATTGAGGATCGGGGATTGAGGATTGAGTATTGAGGATTGAGAGTTGACGATTGAGGATTGAAGATTGAGGATTAAGGATTAAGGATTGGGGATTGAGGATCTAGGATTGGAGATTGACTATTGAGGATTGAGGATTGAGGATTGAGGATCGAGGATTGAAGATTGAGGACTGAGTGTTGAGGGTTGAGTGATGAGAATTGATGTTTGTGGATGGAGACATGAAGATTGAAGATTGAGGATTGAGTATTGATAACTGAGAATTCAGGATATTCTATTGAGTATTGAGAATTGAGTATTGATGGTTGAGTATTGAGGATGGATGGTTGTGGGTTGTGTGTTGAATATTAGGGATTGAGGATTTTAGGATTGAGGATTGAGGATTGAGTATTGAAGATTGAGTATTGATGATTGGAGATTGAGGATTGAGGATTGAGGGTTGAGGATTGAGGACGAGGACTGACGGTTGAGGATTGAGGATCGAGGACTGATGACTGAGGATTGTGGATTGAGGTTTGAGCATTGAGGATTGAAGATCGAGGACTGTGGATTGAGGATTGAAGATTGAGGATCAAGGATTGAGGATTGGGGATTGAGGATCTAGGATTGGAGGTTGATTATTGAGGATTGAAGATTGAGGATTGAGGATTGAGGATTGAGGATGGAGGATGAGAGCTGGGTGTTGAGGGTTGAGTGATGAGAATTGATGTTTGTGGATGGAGACATGAAGATTGAAGATTGAGGATTGAGTATTGAAAACTGAGAATTCAGGATATTCTATTCAGTATTGAGAATTGAGTATTGAGAATTGAGTATTGATGGTTGAGTATTGAGGATTGATGGTTGAGGGTTGTGTGTTGAATATTGGGGATTGAGGATTTTAGGATTGAGGATTGAGGATTGAGTATTGACGATTGAGTATTGATGATTGAAGATTGAGGATTGAGGATTGAGGGTTGAGGATTGAGGACGAGGACTGACGGTTGAGGATTGAGGTTTGAGGATTGAGGATTGAGGACTGATGACTGAGTTTTGAGGATTGAGGATTGAGGACGAGGACTGACGGTTGAGGATTGAGGTTTGAGGTTTGATGATTGAGGATTGAGGACTGAGGATTGAAGATTGAGGAATGAGGATTGAGCATTGAGGATTGAAGATTGAGAATTAAGGATTGAGGATTGGGGATTGAGGATCTAGGATTGGAGATTGATTATTCAGGATTGAAGATTGAGGATTGAGGATTGAGGATTGAGAATTGAGAACTGAGGATGAGGACTGAGGGTTGAGGATTGAGGTTTGAGGAATGAGGATTGAGGATTGGGGATTGAGGATTGAGGATTGAGGATTGAGGATTGAGTATTGAAGATTGAGTATTCATGACTGATGATTGAGGATTGAGGATTGAGGATTGAGGATTGAAGATTGAGTATTGATGATTGAGGATTGAGGATTGCGGATTGAGGATTGAGGATTGAGGATTGAAGATTGAGGATTGGGGATTGAGGATTGAGGATTGAGAATTGAGAATCGAAGATTGAGTATTGAGGATTGAAGGTTGAGGTTTGAGGATTGAGGATTGAGGATGGAGGAAGAGGGCTGAGGGTTGTGGATTGAGGTTTGAGTATGGAATACTGAGAAATCAGGATATTCAGTTGAGTTTGAGAATTGAGTATTGATGGTTGAGTATTGAGGATTGAGGATTGAGTATTGAGGATTGAAGATTGAGGTTTGAGGATTGAGGATTTAGAACTGAGGATGAGGACTGAGGGTTGAGGATTGAGGTTTGAGGAACGAGGATTGAGGATTGAGAATTTAGGACTGCGGATTGACGATTGAGTATTGAGGATTGAGGATTGATGACTGAGGATTGAGGATTGAGGATTGAGGATTGAGGATTGAGGATTGAAGATTAAGTATTGAGGATTGAAGACTGACGATTGAGGATTGAGGATTGAGGATTGAGGATTGAGGATTGAAGATTGAGTATTGAGGATTGAAGATTGACTATTCAGGATTGAAGATTGAGGATTGAGGATTGAGGCTTGAGGATTGAGGATTGAGGATTGAGGATTGAAGATTGAGGATCGGGGATTGAGGATTGAGTACTGAGGATTGAGGATTGAGGATTGAGGATTGAAGATTGAGGATCGGGGATTGAGGATTGAGTATTGAGGATTGAGAGTTGACGATTGAGGATTAAAGATTGAGGATTAAGGATTAAGGATTGGGGATTGAGGATCTAGGATTGGAGATTGACTATTGAGGATTGAGGATTGAGGATTGAGGATCGAGGATTGAAGATTGAGGACTGAGTGTTGAGGGTTGAGTGATGAGAATTGATGTTTGTGGATGGAGACATGAAGATTGAAGATTGAGGATTGAGTATTGATAACTGAGAATTCAGGATATTCTATTGAGTATTGAGAATTGAGTAATGATGGTTGAGTATTGAGGATGGATGGTTGTGGGTTGTGTGTTGAATATTGGGGATTGAGGATTTTAGGATTGAGGATTGAGGATTGAGTATTGAAGGTTGAGTATTGATGATTGGAGATTGAGGATGGAGGATTGAGGGTTGAGGATTGAGGACGAGGACTGACGGTTGAGGGTTGAGGATTGAGGACTGATGACTGAGGATTGAGGATTGAGGTTTGAGCATTGAGGATTGAAGATCGAGGACTGTGGTTTGAGGATTGAAGATTGAGGATCAAGGATTGAGGATTGGGGATTGAGGATCTAGGATTGGAGGTTGATTATTGAGGATTGAAGATTGAGGATTGAGGATTGAGGATTGAGGATGGAGGATGAGGGCTGGGTGTTGAGGGTTGAGTGATGAGAATTGATGTTTGTGGATGGAGACATGAAGATTGAAGATTGAGGATTGAGTATTGAAAACTGAGAATTCAGGATATTCTATTGAGTATTGAGAATTGAGTATTGATGGTTGAGTATTGAGGATTGATGGTTGAGGGTTGTGTGTTGAATATTGGGGATTGAGGATTTTAGGATTGAGGATTGAGGATTGAGTATTGACGATTGAGTATTGATGATTGAAGATTGAGGATTGAGGATTGAGTGTTGAGGATTGAGGACGAGGACTGACGGTTGAGGATTGAGGTTTGAGGATTGAGGATTGAGGACTGATGACTGAGGATTGAGGATTGAGGATTGAGGACGAGGACTGACGGTTGAGGATTGAGGTTTGAGGTTTAATGGTTGAGGATTGAGGACTGAGGATTGAAGATTGAGGATTGAGGATTGAGGATTGAGTATTGAAGGTTGAGTATTGAGGATTGAAGGTTGATGATTGAGGATTGAGGATTGTGGATTGAGGATTGAGGATTGACGATTGAGGATTGAGGATTGAGTATTGAAGGTTGAGTATTGAGGATTGAAGGTTGATGATTGAGGATTGAGGATTGTGGATTGAGGATTGAGGATTGAGGACTGCGGATTGACGATTGAGTATTGTAGATTGAGGATTGATGACTGAGGATTGAGGATTGAGGATTGAAGATTGAGTATTGAGGATTGAGGATTGAGGATTGAGGATTGAGGATTGAGGATTGAAGATTGAGGATTGGGGATTGAGGATTGACGATTGAGGATTGAGGATTGCGGATTGAGAATTGAGGATTGAGGATTGAAGATTGAGTATTGATGATTGAAGATTGAGGATTGAGGATTGAGGATTGAGGATTGAGGATTGAGTGTTGAAGATTGAGGATTGAGTATTGAGGATTGAAGATTGAGGTTTGAGGATTGAGAATTTAGAATTGACGATGAGGACTGAGGGTTGAGGATTGAGAATTGAGGACTGGGGATTGACGATTTTGTATTGAGGATTGAGGATTGATGACTGAGGATTGAGTATTGAGGATTGATAATTGAGGATTGAGGATTGAATATTGAGTATTGAGGATTGGGGATTGAGGATTGAGGATTGAGGATTGGGTATTGAGGATTGAAGAATGAGGATTGACGATTCAGAATTGAGGATTGAGGATTGAAGATTGAGTATTGAGGATTGAAGGTTGGTGATTGAGGATTGAGGATTGTGGATTGAGGATTGAGGGTTGCGGATTGAAGATTGAGTATTGAGGATTGAAGATTGAGTATTCAGGATTGAAGATTGAGGATTGAGGATTGAGGCTTGAGGATTGAGGATTGAGGATTGAGGATTGAAGATTGAGGATCGGGGATTGAGGATTGAGTATTGAGGATTGAGGATTGAGGATTGAGGATTGAGGATTGAAGATTGAGGATCGGGGATTGAGGATTGAGTATTGAGGATTGAGAGTTGACGATTGAGGATTGAAGATTGAGGACTAAGGATTAAGGATTGGGGATTGAGGATCTAGGATTGGAGATTGACTATTGAGGATTGAGGATTGAGGATTGAGGATCGAGGATTGAAGATTGAGGACTGAGTGTTGAGGGTTGAGTGATGAGAATTGATGTTTGTGGATGGAGACATGAAGATTGAAGATTGAGGATTGAGTATTGATAACTGAGAATTCAGGATATTCTATTGAGTATTGAGAATTGAGTAATGATGGTTGAGTATTGAGGATGGATGGTTGTGGGTTGTGTGTTGAATATTGGGGATTGAGGATTTTAGGATTGAGGATTGAGGATTGAGTATTGAAGGTTGAGTATTGATGATTGGAGATTGAGGATGGAGGATTGAGGGTTGAGGATTGAGGACGAGGACTGACGGTTGAGGGTTGAGGATTGAGGACTGATGACTGAGGATTGAGGATTGAGGTTTGAGCATTGAGGATTGAAGATCGAGGACTGTGGTTTAGAGGATTGAAGATTGAGGATCAAGGATTGAGGATTGGGGATTGAGGATCTAGGATTGGAGGTTGATTATTGAGGATTGAAGATTGAGGATTGAGGATTGAGGATTGAGGATGGAGGATGAGGGCTGGGTGTTGAGGGTTGAGTGATGAGAATTGATGTTTGTGGATGGAGACATGAAGATTGAAGATTGAGGATTGAGTATTGAAAACTGAGAATTCAGGATATTCTATTGAGTATTGAGAATTGAGTATTGATGGTTGAGTATTGAGGATTGATGGTTGAGGGTTGTGTGTTGAATATTGGGGATTGAGGATTTTAGGATTGAGGATTGAGGATTGAGTATTGACGATTGAGTATTGCTGATTGAAGATTGAGGATTGAGGATTGAGTGTTGAGGATTGAGGACGAGGACTGACGGTTGAGGATTGAGGTTTGAGGATTGAGGATTGAGGACTGATGACTGAGGATTGAGGATTGAGGATTGAGGATTGAGGACGAGGACTGACGGTTGAGGATTGAGGTTTGAGGTTTAATGGTTGAGGATTGAGGACTGAGGATTGAAGATTGAGGATTGAGGATTGAGGATTGAGTATTGAAGGTTGAGTATTGAGGATTGAAGGTTGATGATTGAGGATTGAGGATTGTGGATTGAGGATTGAGGATTGACGATTGAGGATTGAGGATTGAGTATTGAAGGTTGAGTATTGAGGATTGAAGGTTGATGATTGAGGATTGAGGATTGTGGATTGAGGATTGAGGATTGAGGACTGCGGATTGACGATTGAGTATTGTAGATTGAGGATTGATGACTGAGGATTGAGGATTGAGGATTGAAGATTGAGTATTGAGGATTGAGGATTGAGTATTGAGGATTGAGGATTGAGGATTGAAGATTGAGGATTGGGGATTGAGGATTGACGATTGAGGATTGAGGATTGCGGATTGAGAATTGAGGATTGAGGATTGAAGATTGAGTATTGATGATTGAAGATTGAGGATTGAGGATTGAGGATTGAGGATTGAGGATTGAGGATTGAGTGTTGAAGATTGAGGATTGAGTATTGAGGATTGAAGATTGAGGTTTGAGGTTTGAGAATTTAGAATTGACGATGAGGACTGAGGGTTGAGGATTGAGAATTGAGGACTGGGGATTGACGATTTTGTATTGAGGATTGAGGATTGATGACTGAGGATTGAGGATTGAGGATTGATAATTGAGGATTGAGGATTGAATATTGAGTATTGAGGATTGGGGATTGAGGATTGAGGATTGAGGATTGGGTATTGAGGATTGAAGAATGAGGATTGACGATTCAGAATTGAGGATTGAGGATTGAAGATTGAGTATTGAGGATTGAAGGTTGGTGATTGAGGATTGAGGATTGTGGATTGAGGATTGAGGGTTGAGGATTGAAGATTGAGTATTGAGGAATGAAGATTGAGTATTCAGGATTGAAGATTGAGGATTGAGTATTGAGGATTGAAGGTTGGTGATTGAGGATTGAGGATTGTGGATTGAGGATTGAGGGTTGAGGATTGAAGATTGAGTATTGAGGATTGAAGATTGAGTATTCAGGATTGAAGATTGAGGATTGAGGATTGAGGCTTGAGGATTGAGGATTGAGGATTGAGGATTGAAGATTGAGGATCGGGGATTGAGGATTGAGTATTGAGGATTGAGGATTGAGGATTGAGGATTGAGGATTGAAGATTGAGGATCGGGGATTGAGGATTGAGTATTGAGGATTGAGAGTTGACGATTGAGGATTGAAGATTGAGGATTAAGGATTAAGGATTGGGGATTGAGGATCTAGGATTGGAGATTGACTATTGAGGATTGAGGATTGAGGATTGAGGATCGAGGATTGAAGATTGAGGACTGAGTGTTGAGGGTTGAGTGATGAGAATTGATGTTTGTGGATGGAGACATGAAGATTGAAGATTGAGGATTGAGTATTGATAACTGAGAATTCAGGATATTCTATTGAGTATTGAGAATTGAGTATTGATGGTTGAGTATTGAGGATGGATGGTTGTGGGTTGTGTGTTGAATATTAGGGATTGAGGATTTTAGGATTGAGGATTGAGGATTGAGTATTGAAGATTGAGTATTGATGATTGGAGATTGAGGATTGAGGATTGAGGGTTGAGGATTGAGGACGAGGACTGACGGTTGAGGATTGAGGATCGAGGACTGATGACTGAGGATTGTGGATTGAGGTTTGAGCATAGAGGATTGAAGATCGAGGACTGTGGATTGAGGATTGAAGATTGAGGATCAAGGATTGAGGATTGGGGATTGAGGATCTAGGATTGGAGGTTGATTATTGAGGATTGAAGATTGAGGATTGAGGATTGAGGATTGAGGATGGAGGATGAGAGCTGGGTGTTGAGGGTTGAGTGATGAGAATTGATGTTTGTGGATGGAGACATGAAGATTGAAGATTGAGGATTGAGTATTGAAAACTGAGAATTCAGGATATTCTATTGAGTATTGAGAATTGAGTATTGAGAATTGAGTATTGATGGTTGAGTATTGAGGATTGATGGTTGAGGGTTGTGTGTTGAATATTGGGGATTGAGGATTTTAGGATTGAGGATTGAGGATTGAGTATTGATGATTGAGTATTGATGATTGAAGATTGAGGATTGAGGATTGAGGGTTGAGGATTGAGGACGAGGACTGACGGTTGAGGATTGAGGTTTGAGGATTGAGGATTGAGGACTGATGACTGAGTTTTGAGGATTGAGGATTGAGGACGAGGACTGACGGTTGAGGATTGAGGTTTGAGGTTTGATGATTGAGGATTGAGGACTGAGGATTGAAGATTGAGGAATGAGGATTGAGCATTGAGGATTGAAGATTGAGGACTGGGGATTGAGGATTGAAGATTGAGAATTAAGGATTGAGGATTGGGGATTGAGGATCTAGGATTGGAGATTGATTATTCAGGATTGAAGATTGAGTATTGAGGATTGAGGATTGAGAATTGAGAACTGAGGATGAGGACTGAGGGTTGAGGATTGAGGTTTGAGGAATGAGGATTGAGGATTGGGGATTGAGGATTGAGGATTGAGGATTGAGGATTGAGTATTGAAGATTGAGTATTCATGACTGATGATTGAGGATTGAGGATTGAGGATTGAGGATTGAAGATTGAGTATTGATGATTGAGGATTGAGGATTGCGGATTGAGGATTGAGGATTGAGGATTGAAGATTCAGGATTGGGGATTGAGGATTGAGGATTGAGAATTGAGAATCGAAGTTTGAGTATTGAGGATTGAAGGTTGAGGTTTGAGGATTGAGGATTGAGGATGGAGGATGAGGGCTGAGGGTTGTGGATTGAGGTTTGAGTATGGAATACTGAGAAATCAGGATATTCAGTTGAGTTTGAGAATTGAGTATTGATGGTTGAGTATTGAGGATTGAGGATTGAGTATTGAGGATTGAAGATTGAGGTTTGAGGATTGAGGATTTAGAACTGAGGATGAGGACTGAGGGTTGAGGATTGAGGATTGAGGAACGAGGATTGAGGATTGAGAATTTAGGACTGAGGATTGACGATTGAGTATTGAGGATTGAGGATTGATGACTGAGGATTGAGGATTGAGGATTGAGGATTGAGGATTGAGGATTGAAGATTAAGTATTGAGGATTGAAGACTGACGATTGAGGATTGAGGATTGAGGATTGAGGATTGAAGATTGAGTATTGAGGATTGAAGATTGACTATTCAGGATTGAAGATTGAGGATTGAGGATTGAGGCTTGAGGATTGAGGATTGAGGATTGAGGATTGAAGATTGAGGATCGGGGATTGAGGATTGAGTACTGAGGATTGAGGATTGAGGATTGAGGATTGAGGATTGAAGATTGAGGATCGGGGATTGAGGATTGAGTATTGAGGATTGAGAGTTGACGATTGAGGATTAAAGATTGAGGATTAAGGATAAAGGATTGGGGATTGAGGATCTAGGATTGGAGATTGACTATTGAGGATTGAGGATTGAGGATTGAGGATCGAGGATTGAAGATTGAGGACTGAGTGTTGAGGGTTGAGTGATGAGAATTGATGTTTGTGGATGGAGACATGAAGATTGAAGATTGAGGATTGAGTATTGATAACTGAGAATTCAGGATATTCTATTGAGTATTGAGAATTGAGTAATGATGGTTGAGTATTGAGGATGGATGGTTGTGGGTTGTGTGTTGAATATTGGGGATTGAGGATTTTAGGATTGAGGATTGAGGATTGAGTATTGAAGATTGAGTATTGATGATTGGAGATTGAGGATGGAGGATTGAGGGTTGAGGATTGAGGACGAGGACTGACGGTTGAGGGTTGAGGATTGAGGACTGATGACTGAGGATTGAGGATTGAGGTTTGAGCATTGAGGATTGAAGATCGAGGACTGTGGTTTGAGGATTGAAGATTGAGGATCAAGGATTGAGGATTGGGGATTGAGGATCTAGGATTGGAGGTTGATTATTGAGGATTGAAGATTGAGGATTGAGGATTGAGGATTGAGGATGGAGGATGAGGGCTGGGTGTTGAGGGTTGAGTGATGAGAATTGATGTTTGTGGATGGAGACATGAAGATTGAAGATTGAGGATTGAGTATTGAAAACTGAGAATTCAGGATATTCTATTGAGTATTGAGAATTGAGTATTGATGGTTGAGTATTGAGGATTGATGGTTGAGGGTTGTGTGTTGAATATTGGGGATTGAGGATTTTAGGATTGAGGATTGAGGATTGAGTATTGACGATTGAGTATTGAGGATTGAAGATTGAGGATTGAGGATTGAGTGTTGAGGATTGAGGACGAGGACTGACGGTTGAGGATTGAGGTTTGAGGATTGAGGATTGAGGACTGATGACTGAGGATTGAGGATTGAGGGTTGAGGACGAGGACTGACGGTTGAGGATTGAGGTTTGAGGTTTAATGGTTGAGGATTGAGGACTGAGGATTGAAGATTGAGGATTGAGGATTGAGCATTGAGGATTGAAGATTGTGGACTGGGGATTGAGGATTGAAGATTGAGAATTAAGGATTGAGGATTGGGGATTGACGATCTAGGATTGGAGATTGATTATTCAGGATTGAAGATTGAGGATTGAGGATTGAGGATTGAGAATTAAGAACTGAGGATGAGGACTGAGGGTTGAGGATTGAGGTTTGAGGAATGAGGATTGAGGATTGGGGATTGAGGATTGAGGATTGAGGATTGAGTATTGAAGATTGAGTATTCATGACTGATGATTGAGGATTGAGGATTGAGGATTGAGGATTGAAGATTGAGTATTGATGATTGAGGATTGAGGATTGCGGATTGAGGATTGAGGATTGAGGATTGAAGATTGAGGATTGGGGATTGAGGATTGAGGATTGAGAATTGAGAATCGAAGATTGAGTATTGAGGATTGAAGGTTGAGGTTTGAGGATTGAGGATTGAGGATGGAGGATGAGGGCTGAGGGTTGTGGATTGAGGTTTGAGTATGGAATACTGAGAAATCAGGATATTCTGTTGAGTGTGAGAATTGAGTATTGATGGTTGAGTATTGAGGATTGAGGATTGAGTATTGAGGATTGAAGATTGAGGTTTGAGGATTGAGGATTTAGAACTGAGGATGAGGACTGAGGGTTGAGGATTGAGGTTTGAGGAACGAGGATTGAGGATTGAGAATTGAGGACTGAGGATTGACGATTGAATATTGAGGATTGAGGATTGATGACTGAGGATTGAGGATTGAGGATTGAGGATTGAGGATTGAGGATTGAGGATTGAGATTGGGTATTGTGGATTGAGGATTGAGGATTGAGGATTGAGGGTTGGGTATTGAGGATTGAAGAATGAGGATTGACGATTGAGGATTGAGGATTGAGGATTGAAGGTTGAGTATTGAGTGTTGAAGATTGATGATTGAGGATTGAGGATTGTGGATTGAGGATTGAGGATTGAGGACTGCGGATTGACGATTGAGTATTGTAGATTGAGGATTGATGACTGAGGATTGAGGATTGAGGATTGAAGATTGAGTATTGAGGATTGAGGATTGGGGATTGAGGAGTGAGGATTGAGTATTGAGGAATGAGGATCAGGGCTGAGGGTTGAGGATTGAGGTTTGAGAACTGATGACTGAGGATTGAGGATTGAGAATTGAGGATTGAGGATTGAGGATTGAAGATTGAGGATCGGGTATTGAGGATTGAAGAATGAGGATTGAGGATTGAGCATTGAGGATAGAGGATTGAAGATTAAGTATTGAGGATTGAAGACTGACGATTGAGGATTGAGGGTTGAGGATTGAGGATTGAGGATTGAGGATTGAAGATTGAGTATTCAGGATTGAAGATTGAGGATTGACGATTGAGTATTGAGGATTGAGGATTGATGACTGAGGATTGAGGATTGAGGATTGAGGATTGAGGATTGAGGATTGAAGATTGAGTATTGTGGATTGAGGATTGAGGATTGAGGATTGAGGATTGGGTATTGAGGATTGAAGAATGAGGATTGACGATTGAGGATTGAGGATTGAGTATTGAAGGTTGAGTATTGAGGATTGAAGGTTGATGATTGAGGATTGAGGATTGTGGATTGAGGATTGAGGATTGAGGACTGCTGATTGACGATTGAGTATTGTAGATTGAGGATTGATGACTGAGGATTGAGGATTGAGGATTGAAGATTGAGTATTGAGGATTGAGGATTGAGGATTGAGGATTGAGGATTGAGGATTGAAGATTGAGGATTGGGGATTGAGGATTGACGATTGAGGATTGAGGATTGCGGATTGAGAATTGAGGATTGAGGATTGAAGATTGAGTATTGACGATTGAAGATTGAGGATTGAGGATTGAGGATTGAGGATTGAGGATTGAGTGTTGAAGATTGAGGATTGAGTATTGAGGATTGAAGATTGAGGTTTGAGGATTGAGAATTTAGAATTGACGATGAGGACTGAGGGTTGAGGATTGAGAATTGAGGACTGGGGATTGACGATTTTGTATTGAGGATTGAGGATTGATGACTGAGGATTGAGGATTGAGGATTGATAATTGAGGATTGAGGATTGAATATTGAGTATTGAGGATTGGGGATTGAGGATTGAGTATTGAGGATTGGGTATTGAGGATTGAAGAATGAGGATTGACGATTCAGAATTGAGGATTGAGGATTGAAGATTGAGTATTGAGGATTGAAGGTTGGTGATTGAGGATTGAGGATTGTGGATTGAGGATTGAGGGTTGAGGATTGAAGATTGAGTATTGAGGATTGAAGATTGAGTATTCAGGATTGAAGATTGAGGATTGAGGATTGAGGCTTGAGGATTGAGGATGGAGGATTGAGGATTGAAGATTGAGGATCGGGGATTGAGGATTGAGTATTGAGGATTGAGGATTGAGGATTGAGGATTGAGGATTGAAGATTGAGGATCGGGGATTGAGGATTGAGTATTGAGGATTGAGAGTTGACGATTGAGGATTGAAGATTGAGGATTAAGGATTAAGGATTGGGGATTGAGGATCTAGGATTGGAGATTGACTATTGAGGATTGAGGATTGAGGATTGAGGATCGAGGATTGAAGATTGAGGACTGAGTGTTGAGGGTTGAGTGATGAGAATTGATGTTTGTGGATGGAGACATGAAGATTGAAGATTGAGGATTGAGTATTGAAAACTGAGAATTCAGGATATTCTATTGAGTATTGAGAATTGAGTATTGAGAATTGAGTATTGATGGTTGAGTATTGAGGATTGATGGTTGAGGGTTGTGTGTTGAATATTGGGCATTGAGGATTTTAGGATTGAGGATTGAGGATTGAGTATTGACGATTGAGTATTGATGATTGAAGATTGAGGATTGAGGATTGAGGGTTGAGGATTGAGGACGAGGACTGACGGTTGAGGATTGAGGTTTGAGGATTGAGGATTGAGGACTGATGACTGAGTTTTGAGGATTGAGGATTGAGGACGAGGACTGACGGTTGAGGATTGAGGTTTGAGGTTTGATGATTGAGGATTGAGGACTGAGGATTGAAGATTGAGGAATGAGGATTGAGCATTGAGGATTGAAGATTGAGGACTGGGGATTGAGGATTGAAGATTGAGAATTAAGGATTGAGGATTGGGGATTGAGGATCTAGGATTGGAGATTGATTATTCAGGATTGAAGATTGAGGATTGAGGATTGAGGATTGAGAATTGAGAACTGAGGATGAGGACTGAGGGTTGAGGATTGAGGTTTGAGGAATGAGGATTGAGGATTGGGGATTGAGGATTGAGGATTAAGGATTGAGGATTGAGTATTGAAGATTGAGTATTCATGACTGATGATTGAGGATTGAGGATTGAGGATTGAGGATTGAAGATTGAGTATTGATGATTGAGGATTGAGAATTGCGGATTGAGGATTGAGGATTGAGGATTGAAGATTGAGGATTGGGGATTGAGGATTGAGGATTGAGAATTGAGAATCGAAGATTGAGTATTGAGGATTGAAGGTTGAGGTTTGAGGATTGAGGATTGAGGATGGAGGATGAGGGCTGAGGGTTGTGGATTGAGGTTTGAGTATGGAATACTGAGAAATCAGGATATTCAGTTGAGTTTGAGAATTGAGTATTGATGGTTGAGTATTGAGGATTGAGGATTGAGTATTGAGGATTGAAGATTGAGGTTTGAGGATTGAGGATTTAGAACTGAGGATGAGGACTGAGTGTTGAGGATTGAGGTTTGAGGAACGAGGATTGAGGATTGAGAATTTAGGACTGAGGATTGACGATTGAGTATTGAGGATTGAGGATTGATGACTGAGGATTGAGGATTGAGGATTGAGGATTGAGGATTGAGGATTGAAGATTAAGTATTGAGGATTGAAGACTGACGATTGAGGATTGAGGATTGAGGATTGAGGATTGAGGATTGAGGATTGAGAATTGAGAACTGAGGATGAGGACTGAGGGTTGAGGATTGAGGTTTGAGGAATGAGGATTGAGGATTGGGGATTGAGGATTGAGGATTGAGGATTGAGGATTGAGTATTGAAGATTGAGTATTCATGACTGATGATTGAGGATTGAGGATTGAGGATTGAGGATTGAAGATTGAGTATTGATGATTGAGGATTGAGGATTGCGGATTGAGGATTGAGGATTGAGGATTGAAGATTGAGGATTGGGGATTGAGGATTGAGGATTGAGAATTGAGAATCGAAGATTGAGTATTGAGGATTGAAGGTTGAGGTTTGAGGATTGAGGATTGAGGATGGAGGATGAGGGCTGAGGGTTGTGGATTGAGGTTTGAGTATGGAATACTGAGAAATCAGGATATTCAGTTGAGTTTGAGAATTGAGTATTGATGGTTGAGTATTGAGGATTGAGGGTTGAGTATTGAGGATTGAAGATTGAGGTTTGAGGATTGAGGATTTAGAACTGAGGATGAGGACTGAGGGTTGAGGATTGAGGTTTGAGGAACGAGGATTGAGGATTGAGAATTTAGGACTGAGGATTGACGATTGAGTATTGAGGATTGAGGATTGAGGATTGAGGATTGAGGATTGAAGATTGAGGATCGGGGATTGAGGATTGAGTACTGAGGATTGAGGATTGAGGATTGAGGATTGAGGATTGAAGATTGAGGATCGGGGATTGAGGATTGAGTATTGAGGATTGAGAGTTGACGATTGAGGATTAAAGATTGAGGATTAAGGATTAAGGATTGGGGATTGAGGATCTAGGATTGGAGATTGACTATTGAGGATTGAGGATTGAGGATTGAGGATCGAGGATTGAAGATTGAGGACTGAGTGTTGAGGGTTGAGTGATGAGAATTGATGTTTGTGGATGGAGACATGAAGATTGAAGATTGAGGATTGAGTATTGATAACTGAGAATTCAGGATATTCTATTGAGTATTGAGAATTGAGTAATGATGGTTGAGTATTGAGGATTGAGGATTGTGTATTGAGGATTGAAGATTGAGGTTTGAGGATTGAGAATTGAGAATTGAGGATGAGGACTGAGGGTTGGGGATTGAGGTTTGATGAACGAGGATTGAGGATTGAGAATTGAGGACTGAGGATTGACGATTGAGTATTGAAGATTGAGGATTGATGACTGAGGATTGAGGATTGAGGATTGAGGAATGAGAATTGAGGATTGAAGATTGAGTATTGAGGATTGAGGATTGAGGATTGAGGATTGAGTATTGAAGATTGGGGATAGATGATTGAGGATCTAGGATAGGAGATTGATTATTGAGGATTGAAGATTGAGGATTGAGGATTGAGGATTGAGAATTGAGAATTGAGGATGAGGACTGAGGGTTGAAGATTGAGGTTTGAGGAATGAGGATTGAGGATTGAGGATTGAGGATTGAGGATTGAGGATTGAGGATTGAGTTGTGAAGGTTGAGGATTGATGACTGAGGATTGAGGATTGAGGATTGATGATTGAGGATTGAGGATTGAAGATTGAGTATGGAGGATTGAAGATTGAAGATTGAGGATTGAGGATTGAAGATTGAGGACTGAGTGTTGAGGGTTGAGTGATGAGAATTGATGTCTGTGGATTGAGATTTGAAGATTGAAGATTGGGGATTCAGTACTGAAAACTGTGAGTTGAGGGTATTCTATTGAGGATTGAAGATTGAGTTTTGAGGATTGAGGATTGAGGATGGAGGATGAGGGCTGATGGTTGATTATTGAGGTTTGAGTATTGAATACTGAGAATCCAGGATATTCTATTGAGTATTGGGAATTGAGGATTGATGGTTGAGTATTGAGGATTGAGGATTGAGGATTGAGGATTGAGTATTGAAGATTGAGGATTGATGATTTAGGATTGAGGATTGAGGATTGAGGATTGAGTATTGAAGATTGAGGATTGATGACTGAGGATTGAGGTTTGAGGATTGATGATTGAGGATTGAGGATTGAGGATTGAAGATTGAGGACTGAGTGTTGAGGGTTGAGTGATGAGAATTGATGTCTGTGGATTGAGATTTGAAGATTGAAGATTGGGGATTGAGTATTGAAAACTGTGAACTGAGGATATTCTATTGAGGATTGAGGATTGACAATTGATTGTTGCGGACTGAGGGATGAAGATTGAGCATGCAGGATTAAGGATTCGGAATTGAGGTTTGAGGACTGAGGATTGAGGTTTGAGGATTGAGGATTGAGGATTGACGCATGAGGATAGAGGATTGAGGATGGAGGATTGATGGGAGCGGTCCGAGTGTTGAGGATTGAGTGTTGAGAATTGATGTTTGAGGATCGAGATTTGATTATTGAATATGGAGGTTTGAGTATTGAATCCTGAGAATTCAGTATATTCTATTGAGTATTGAGAATTGAGGATTGATGGTTGAGTATTGAGGATTGAGGATTGAGGACTGGGGATTGAGGATTGAAGATTGAGGATTAACGATCGAGTATTGGGGATTGAGGATCTATAATTGGAGATTGATTATTGAGTATTGAAGATTGAAAATTGAGGATTGAGGATTGAGAATTGAGAATTGAGTATGAGGACTGAGGGTTGAGGATTGACGACTGAGGAATGAGGATTGAGGGCTGAGGATTGAGGATTGAGGATTGAGGATTGTGGGTTGAGGATTGAGGATCGAAGATTGAGTATTGATGATTGAAGATTGAGGTTTGAGGATTGAGGATTGAGGGTGGAGGACGAGGGCTGATGGTTGAGGATTGAGGTTTGAGTATTGAATACTGAGAATTCAGGATATTCTATTGAGTATTGGGAATTGAGGATTGATGGTTGAGTATTGAGGATTGAGGATTGAGGATTGAGGATTGAGGATTGAGTATCGAAGATTGAGGATTGATGATTGAGGATTGAGGATTGAGGATTGAGGATTGAGTGTTGAAGATTGAGGATTGAGTATTGAGGATTGAGGATTGAGGATTGGGTATTGAGGATTGAAGAATGAGGATTGACGATTCAGGATTGAGGATTGAGGATTGAAGATTGAGTATTGAGGATTGAAGGTTGGTGATTGAGGATTGAGGATTGTGGATTGAGGATTGAGCGTTGAGGATTGAAGATTGAGTATTGAGGATTGAAGATTGAGTATTCAGGATTGAAGATTGAGGATTGAGGATTGAGGCTTGAGGATTGAGGATTGAGGATTGAGGATTGAAGATTGAGGATCGGGGATTGAGGATTGAGTATTGAGGATTGAGGATTGAGGATTGAGGATTGAGGATTGAAGATTGAGGATCGGGGATTGAGGATTGAGTATTGAGGATTGAGAGTTGTCGATTGAGGATTGAAGATTGAGGATTAAGGATTAAGGATTGGGGATTGAGGATCTAGGATTGGAGATTGACTATTGAGGATTGAGGATTGAGGATTGAGGATCGAGGATTGAAGATTGAGGACTGAGTGTTGAGGGTTGAGTGATGAGAATTGATGTTTGTGGATGGAGACATGAAGATTGAAGATTGAGGATTGAGTATCGATAACTGAGAATTCAGGATATTCTATTGAGTATTGAGAATTGAGTATTGATTGTTGAGTATTGAGGATGGATGGTTGTGGGTTGTGTGTTGAATATTGGGGATTGAGGATTTTAGGATTGAGGATTGAGGATTGAAGGTTGGTGATTGAGGATTGAGGATTGTGGATTGAGGATTGAGGGTTGAGGACTGAAGATTGGGGACCGAGTGTTGAGTGTTGAGTGATGCGAATTGATGTTTGTAGTCTGAGATTTGAAGATTGAAGATTGGGGATTGAGTATTGAAAACTGTGAGTTGAGGATATTCTAATGAGGACTGAGGATTGACAATTGATTGTTGAGCACTGAGGGCTGAAGATTGATGATTCAGGATTGAGGATTCGGGATTGAGGTTTGAGGACGAGGACTGACGGTTGAGGATTGAGGTTTGAGAATTGAGGATTGAGGACTGATGACTGGGGATTGAGGATTGAGGATTGAGCATTGAGGATTGAAGATTGAGGACTGGGGATTGAGGATTGAAGATTGAGGATTAAGGATTGAGGATTGGGGATTGAGGATCTAGGATTGGAGATTGATTATTGAGGATTGAAGATTGAGGATTGAGGATTGAGGATTGAGAATTGAGAATTGAGGATTGAGGGTTGAGGATTGAGGACGAGGACTGACGGTTGAGGATTGAGGTTTGAGGTTTGATGATTGAGGATTGAGGACTGAGGATTGAGGATTGAGGATTGTGCATTGAGGATTGAAGATTGAGGACTGGGGATTGAGGATTGAAGGTTGAGTATTAAGGATTGATGATTGGGGATTGAGGATCTAGGATTGGAGATTGATTATTCAGGACTGAAGATTGAGTATTGAGGATTGAGGATTGAGGATTGAAGTTTGAGGATTGGGGACTGAGTGTTGAGGGTTGTGTAACGAGAAGTAATGTTTGTGGATAGAGATTTGAAGATTGCCGATTGAGTATCGGGTATTGAAAACTGTGAATTGAGGATATACTATAGAGGATTGAGGATTGACAATTGATTGTCGAGGACTGAGGGCTGAAGATTGAGGATTCAGAGTTGAGGATTCAGAATTGAGGTTTGAGGACTGAGGATTGAGGATTGAAGATTGAGTATTGAGGATTGAAGATTGAGGTTTGAGGATTGAGGATGGAGGATTGAAGAGAGAGGGCTGAGTGTTGAGGATTGAGCGTTGAGAATTGATGTTTAAAGGTTGAGATTTGATTATTGATTTTTGTGGATTCAGTATTGAACGATGAGAATTCAGGGTATTCTATTGAGCATTGAGAATTGAGGATTGATGGTTGAGTATTGAGGATTGGTGGCTGAGGGTTGTGTGTTGAATATTGAGGAATGAGAATTGAGGATTGAGGATTGAGAATTGAGGATTGATGATTGAGTATTGATGATTGAAGATTGAGGATTGAGGATTGAGGATTGAGGATTGAGGATTGAAGATTGAGGATTGGGAACTGAGTGTTGAGGGTTGTGTGATGAGAATTGATGTTTGTGGTTAGATATTTGATGATTGCAGATTGAGCATTGAGTATTGAAAACTGTGAATTGGTGATATTCTATTGAGGATTGAGAATTGACAACTGATTGTTGAGGACTGAGGGCTGAAGATTGAGGATTCAGGATTGAGAATTCAGAATTGAGGATTGAAGACTGAGGACTAAGGATTGAAGATTGAGTATTGAGGATTGAAGATTGAGGATTAAGGATTGAGGATTGGGGATTGAGGATCTAGGATTGAAAATTGATTATTGAGGATTGAAGATTGAGGATTGAGGATTGAGGATTGAGAATTGAGAATTGAGGATAAGGACTGAGGGTTGAGGATTGAGGTTTGAGGAATGAGGATTGAGTATTGAGGATTGAGGATTGAAGATTGAGTATTGATGATTGAAGATTGAGGATTGAGGATTGAGGGTTGAGGATTTAGGACGAGGACTGACAGTTGAGGATTGTGGTTTGAGGATTGAGGGTTGAGGATTGAGAATTGTGGATGGGGACTGAGGTTTGAGGATTGATGACTGAGGATTGGGGATTGAGGATTGATGATTGCGGATTGAGGATTGAAGATTGTGTGTTGAGGATTGAATATTGAGGATTGAGGATAGAGTATTGAGGATTGAAGATTGAGTATTGAGGACTGAAGATTGAGGATTGAGGAATGAGGATTGAGGATTGAGGATTGAGGATTGAGGATTGAAGATTGAGTATTGATGATTGAAGATTGAGGATTGAGGATTGAGGATTGAGGATTGAGGATTGAGGACGAGGACTGACGGTTGAGGATTGTGGTTTGAGGATTGAGGATTGAGGATTGAGGATTGAGGATGGAGGGCGAGGGCTGAGGGCTGAGGATTGAGGTTTGAGTATTGAATCCTGAGAATTCAGTATATTCTATTGAGTATTGAGAATTGAGGATTGATGGTTGAGTATTGAGGATTGAGGATTGAGGATTGAGGATTGAGTATTGAAGATTGTGGATTGATGATTGACGATTGAGTTCTGAGGATTGAGGATTGAATATCGAGCTTTGGGGATTGAAGATTGTGGACTGGGGATAGAGGATTGAATATTGAGGATTAAGGATAGAGTATTGGGGATTGAGGATCTAGGATAGGAGATTGATTATTGAGGATTGAAGATTGAGGATTGAGGATTGAGGATTGAGAATTGAGAATTGAGGATGAGGACTGAGGGTTGAAGATTGATGTTTGAGGAATGAGGATTGAGGATTGAGGATTGAGGATTGAGGATTGAGGATTGAAGATTGAGTATGGAGGATTGAAGATTGAAGATTGAGTATTGAGGATTGAAGATTGAGGACTGAGTGTTGAGGGTTGAGTGATGAGAATTGATGTCTGTGGATTGAGATTTGAAGATTGAAGATTGGGTATTCAGTACTCAAAACTGTGAGTTGAGGGTATTCTATTGAGGATTGAAGATTGAGTTTTGAGGATTGAGGATTGAGGATGGAGGATGAGGGCTGATGGTTGATTATTGAGGTTTGAGTATTGAATACTGAGAATCCAGGATATTCTATTGAGTATTGGGAATTGAGGATTGATGGTTGAGTATTGAGGATTGAGGATTGAGGATTGAGGATTGAGTATTGAAGATTGAGGATTGATGATTTAGGATTGAGGATTGAGGATTGAGGATTGAGTATTGAAGATTGAGGATTGATGACTGAGGATTGAGGATTGAGGATTGATGATTGAGGATTGAGGATGGAGGATTGATGGGAGCGGTCCGAGTGTTGAGGATTGAGTGTTGAGAATTGATGTTTGAGGATCGAGATTTGATTATTGAATATTGAGGTTTGAGTTTTGAATCCTGAGAATTCAGTATATTCTATTGAGTATTGAGAATTGAGGATTGACGGTTGAGTATTGAGGATTGAGGATTGAGGACTGGGGATTGAGGATTGAAGATTGAGGATTAACGATCGAGTATTGGGGATTGAGGATCTAGAATTGGTGATTGATTATTGAGTATTGAAGATTGAAAATTGAGGATTGAGGATTGAGAATTGAGAATTGAGTATGAGGACTGAGGGTTGAGGATTGAGGACTGAGGAATGAGGATTGAGGGCTGAGGATTGAGGATTGAGGATTGAGGATTGTGGGTTGAGGATTGAGGATCGAAGATTGAGTATTGATGATTGAAGATTGAGGTTTGAGGATTGAGGATTGAGGGTGGAGGATGAGGGCTGATGGTTGAGGATTGAGGTTTGAGTATTGAATACTGAGAATTCAGGATATTCTATTGAGTATTGGGAATTGAGGATTGATGGTTGAGTATTGAGGATTGAGGATTGAGGATTGAGGATTGAGTATCGAAGATTGAGGATTGATGATTGAGGATTGAGGATTGAGGATTGAGGATTGAGTGTTGAAGATTGAGGATTGAGTATTGAGGATTGAAGATTGAGTATTCAGGATTGAAGATTGAGGATTGAGGATTGAGGCTTGAGGATTGAGGATTGAGGATTGAGGATTGAAGATTGAGGATCGGGGATTGAGGATTGAGTATTGAGGATTGAGGATTGAGGATTGAGGATTGAGGATTGAAGATTGAGGATCGGGGATTGAGGATTGAGTATTGAGGATTGAGAGTTGTCGATTGAGGATTGAAGATTGAGGATTAAGAATTAAGGATTGGGGATTGAGGATCTAGGATTGGAGATTGACTATTGAGGATTGAGGATTGAGGATTGAGGATCGAGGATTGAAGATTGAGGACTGAGTGTTGAGGGTTGAGTGATGAGAATTGATGTTTGTGGATGGAGACATGAAGATTGAAGATTGAGGATTGAGTATTGATAACTGAGAATTCAGGATATTCTATTGAGTATTGAGAATTGAGTATTGATCGTTGAGTATTGAGGATGGATGGTTGTGGGTTGTGTGTTGAATATTGGGGATTGAGGATTTTAGGATTGAGGATTGAGGATTGAGTATTGAAGATTGAGTATTGATGATTGGAGATTGAGGATTGAGGATTGCGGATTGAGGATTGAGGATTGAGGATTGAGTGTTGAAGATTGAGGATTGAGTATTGAGGATTGAAGATTGAGGTTTGAGGATTGAGAATTTAGAATTGAGTATGAGGACTGAGGGTTGAGGATTGAGAATTGAGGACTGGGGATTGACGATTTTGTATTGAGGATTGAGGATTGATGACTGAGGATTGAGGATTGAGGATTGATAATTGAGGATTGAGGATTGAATATTGAGTATTGAGGATTGGGGATTGAGGATTGAGGATTGAGGATTGGGTATTGAGGATTGAAAAATGAGGATTGACGATTCAGGATTGAGGACTGAGGATTGAAGATTGAGTATTGAGGATTGAAGGTTGGTGATTGAGGATTGAGGATTGTGGATTGAGGATTGAGGGTTGAGGACTGAAGATTGGGGACCGAGTGTTGAGTGTTGAGTGATGCGAATTGATGTTTGTAGTCTGAGATTTGAAGATTGAAGATTGGGGATTGAGTATTGAAAACTGTGAGTTGAGGATATTCTAATGAGGACTGAGGATTGACAATTGATTGTTGAGCACTGAGGGCTGAAGATTGATGATTCAGGATTGAGGATTCGGGATTGAGGTTTGAGGACGAGGACTGACGGTTGAGGATTGAGGTTTGAGAATTGAGGATTGAGGACTGATGACTGAGGATTGAGGATTGAGGATTGAGCATTGAGGATTGAAGATTGAGGATTGAGGATTGAGGATTGAGAATTGAGAATTGAGGATTGAGGGTTGAGGATTGAGGACGAGGACTGACGGTTGAGGATTGAGGTTTGAGGTTTGATGATTGAGGATTGAGGACTGAGGATTGAGGATTGAGGATTGTGCATTGAGGATTGAAGATTGAGGACTGGGGATTGAGGATTGAAGGTTGAGTATTAAGGATTGATGATTGGGGATTGAGGATCTAGGATTGGAGATTGATTATTCAGGATTGAAGATTGAGCATTGAGGATTGAGTATTGAGAATTGAGAACTGAGGATGAGGACTGAGGGTTGAGGATTGATGATTGAGGATTGAGGATTGAGGATTGAAGATTGAGGATTGGGGATTGAGGATTGAGGATTGAGAATTGAGAATCGAAGATTGAGTATTGAGGATTGAAGATTGAGGTTTGAGGATTGAGGATTTAGAATTGAGGATGAGGACTGAGGGTTGAGGATTGAGGTTTGAGGAACGAGGATTGAGGATTGAGGATTGAGGATTGAGGACTGACGATTGACGATTGAGTATTGAGGATTGAGTATTGATGACTGAGGGTTGAGGATTCAGGATTGAGGGTTGAGGATTGAGTATTGAAGATTGAGTATTCATGACTGATGATTGAGGATTGAGGATTGAGGATTGAGGATTGAAGATTGAGTATTGATGATAGAGGATTGAGGATTGCGGATTGGGGATTGAGGATTGAGGATTGAGAATTGAGAATCGAAGATTGAGTATTGAGGATTGAAGGTTGAGGTTTGAGGATTGAGGATTGAGGATGGAGGATGAGGGCTGAGGGTTGTGGATTGAGGTTTGAGTATGGAATACTGAGAAATCAGGATATTCTGTTGAGTTTGAGAATTGAGTATTGATGGTTGAGTATTGAGGATTGAGGATTGAGTATTGAGGATTGAAGATTGAGGTTTGAGGATTGAGGATTTAGAACTGAGGATGCGGACTGAGGGTTGAGGATTGAGGTTTGAGGAACGAGGATTGAGGATTGAGAATTGAGGACTGAGGATTGACGATTGAGTATTGAGGATTGAGGATTGATGACTGAGGATTGAGGATTGAGGATTGAGGATTGAGGATTGAGGATTGAAGATTGAGTATTGTGGATTGAGGATTGAGGATTGAGGATTGAGGATTGGGTATTGAGGATTGAAGAATGAGGATTGACGATTGAGGATTGAGGATTGAGTATTGAAGGTTGAGTATTGAGGATTGAAGGTTGATGATTGAGGATTGAGGATTGTGGATTGAGGATTGAGGATTGAGGACTGCGGATTGACGATTGAGTATTGTAGATTGAGGATTGGTGACTGAGGATTGAAGATTGAGGATTGAAGATTGAGTATTGAGGATTGAGGATTGAGGATTGAGGATTGAGGATTGAGGATTGAAGATTGAGGATTGGGGATTGAGGATTGACGATTGAGGATTGAGGATTGCGGATTGAGAATTGAGGATTGAGGATTGAAGATTGAGTATTGATGATTGAAGATTGAGGATTGAGGATTGAGGATTGAGGATTGAGGATTGAGTGTTGAAGATTGAGGATTGAGTATTGAGGATTGAAGATTGAGGTTTGAGGATTGAGAATTTAGAATTGACGATGAGGACTGAGGGTTGAGGATTGAGAATTGAGGACTGGGGATTGACGATTTTGTATTGAGGATTGAGGATTGATGACTGAGGATTGAGGATTGAGGATTGATAATTGAGGATTGAGGATTGAATATTGAGTATTGAGGATTGGGGATTGAGGATTGAGGATTGAGGATTGGGTATTGAGGATTGAAGAATGAGGATTGACGATTCAGAATTGAGGATTGAGGATTGAAGATTGAGTATTGAGGATTGAAGGTTGGTGATTGAGGATTGAGGATTGTGGATTGAGGATTGAGGGTTGAGGATTGAAGATTGAGTATTGAGGATTGAAGATTGAGTATTCAGGATTGAAGATTGAGGATTGAGGATTGAGGCTTGAGGATTGAGGATTGAGGATTGAGGATTGAAGATTGAGGATCGGGGATTGAGGATTGAGTATTGAGGATTGAGGATTGAGGATTGAGGATTGAGGATTGAAGATTGAGGATCGGGGATTGAGGATTGAGTATTGAGGATTGAGAGTTGACGATTGAGGATTGAAGATTGAGGATTAAGGATTAAGGATTGGGGATTGAGGATCTAGGATTGGAGATTGACTATTGAGGATTGAGGATTGAGGATTGAGGATCGAGGATTGAAGATTGAGGACTGAGTGTTGAGGGTTGAGTGATGAGAATTGATGTTTGTGGATGGAGACATGAAGATTGAAGATTGAGGATTGAGTATTGATAACTGAGAATTCAGGATATTCTATTGAGTATTGAGAATTGAGTATTGATGGTTGAGTATTGAGGATGGATGGTTGTGGGTTGTGTGTTGAATATTAGGGATTGAGGATTTTAGGATTGAGGATTGAGGATTGAGTATTGAAGATTGAGTATTGATGATTGGAGATTGAGGATTGAGGATTGAGGGTTGAGGATTGAGGACGAGGACTGACGGTTGAGGATTGAGGATCGAGGACTGATGACTGAGGATTGTGGATTGAGGTTTGAGCATTGAGGATTGAAGATCGAGGACTGTGGATTGAGGATTGAAGATTGAGGATCAAGGATTGAGGATTGGGGATTGAGGATCTAGGATTGGAGGTTGATTATTGAGGATTGAAGATTGAGGATTGAGGATTGAGGATTGAGGATGGAGGATGAGAGCTGGGTGTTGAGGGTTGAGTGATGAGAATTGATGTTTGTGGATGGAGACATGAAGATTGAAGATTGAGGATTGAGTATTGAAAACTGAGAATTCAGGATATTCTATTCAGTATTGAGAATTGAGTATTGAGAATTGAGTATTGATGGTTGAGTATTGAGGATTGATGGTTGAGGGTTGTGTGTTGAATATTGGGGATTGAGGATTTTAGGATTGAGGATTGAGGATTGAGTATTGACGATTGAGTATTGATGATTGAAGATTGAGGATTGAGGATTGAGGGTTGAGGATTGAGGACGAGGACTGACGGTTGAGGATTGAGGTTTGAGGATTGAGGATTGAGGACTGATGACTGAGTTTTGAGGATTGAGGATTGAGGACGAGGACTGACGGTTGAGGATTGAGGTTTGAGGTTTGATGATTGAGGATTGAGGACTGAGGATTGAAGATTGAGGAATGAGGATTGAGCATTGAGGATTGAAGATTGAGAATTAAGGATTGAGGATTGGGGATTGAGGATCTAGGATTGGAGATTGATTATTCAGGATTGAAGATTGAGGATTGAGGATTGAGGATTGAGAATTGAGAACTGAGGATGAGGACTGAGGGTTGAGGATTGAGGTTTGAGGAATGAGGATTGAGGATTGGGGATTGAGGATTGAGGATTGAGGATTGAGGATTGAGTATTGAAGATTGAGTATTCATGACTGATGATTGAGGATTGAGGATTGAGGATTGAGGATTGAAGATTGAGTATTGATGATTGAGGATTGAGGATTGCGGATTGAGGATTGAGGATTGAGGATTGAAGATTGAGGATTGGGGATTGAGGATTGAGGATTGAGAATTGAGAATCGAAGATTGAGTATTGAGGATTGAAGGTTGAGGTTTGAGGATTGAGGATTGAGGATGGAGGAAGAGGGCTGAGGGTTGTGGATTGAGGTTTGAGTATGGAATACTGAGAAATCAGGATATTCAGTTGAGTTTGAGAATTGAGTATTGATGGTTGAGTATTGAGGATTGAGGATTGAGTATTGAGGATTGAAGATTGAGGTTTGAGGATTGAGGATTTAGAACTGAGGATGAGGACTGAGGGTTGAGGATTGAGGTTTGAGGAACGAGGATTGAGGATTGAGAATTTAGGACTGCGGATTGACGATTGAGTATTGAGGATTGAGGATTGATGACTGAGGATTGAGGATTGAGGATTGAGGATTGAGGATTGAGGATTGAAGATTAAGTATTGAGGATTGAAGACTGACGATTGAGGATTGAGGATTGAGGATTGAGGATTGAGGATTGAAGATTGAGTATTGAGGATTGAAGATTGACTATTCAGGATTGAAGATTGAGGATTGAGGATTGAGGCTTGAGGATTGAGGATTGAGGATTGAGGATTGAAGATTGAGGATCGGGGATTGAGGATTGAGTACTGAGGATTGAGGATTGAGGATTGAGGATTGAAGATTGAGGATCGGGGATTGAGGATTGAGTATTGAGGATTGAGAGTTGACGATTGAGGATTAAAGATTGAGGATTAAGGATTAAGGATTGGGGATTGAGGATCTAGGATTGGAGATTGACTATTGAGGATTGAGGATTGAGGATTGAGGATCGAGGATTGAAGATTGAGGACTGAGTGTTGAGGGTTGAGTGATGAGAATTGATGTTTGTGGATGGAGACATGAAGATTGAAGATTGAGGATTGAGTATTGATAACTGAGAATTCAGGATATTCTATTGAGTATTGAGAATTGAGTAATGATGGTTGAGTATTGAGGATGGATGGTTGTGGGTTGTGTGTTGAATATTGGGGATTGAGGATTTTAGGATTGAGGATTGAGGATTGAGTATTGAAGGTTGAGTATTGATGATTGGAGATTGAGGATGGAGGATTGAGGGTTGAGGATTGAGGACGAGGACTGACGGTTGAGGGTTGAGGATTGAGGACTGATGACTGAGGATTGAGGATTGAGGTTTGAGCATTGAGGATTGAAGATCGAGGACTGTGGTTTGAGGATTGAAGATTGAGGATCAAGGATTGAGGATTGGGGATTGAGGATCTAGGATTGGAGGTTGATTATTGAGGATTGAAGATTGAGGATTGAGGATTGAGGATTGAGGATGGAGGATGAGGGCTGGGTGTTGAGGGTTGAGTGATGAGAATTGATGTTTGTGGATGGAGACATGAAGATTGAAGATTGAGGATTGAGTATTGAAAACTGAGAATTCAGGATATTCTATTGAGTATTGAGAATTGAGTATTGATGGTTGAGTATTGAGGATTGATGGTTGAGGGTTGTGTGTTGAATATTGGGGATTGAGGATTTTAGGATTGAGGATTGAGGATTGAGTATTGACGATTGAGTATTGATGATTGAAGATTGAGGATTGAGGATTGAGTGTTGAGGATTGAGGACGAGGACTGACGGTTGAGGATTGAGGTTTGAGGATTGAGGATTGAGGACTGATGACTGAGGATTGAGGATTGAGGATTGAGGACGAGGACTGACGGTTGAGGATTGAGGTTTGAGGTTTAATGGTTGAGGATTGAGGACTGAGGATTGAAGATTGAGGATTGAGGATTGAGGATTGAGTATTGAAGGTTGAGTATTGAGGATTGAAGGTTGATGATTGAGGATTGAGGATTGTGGATTGAGGATTGAGGATTGACGATTGAGGATTGAGGATTGAGTATTGAAGGTTGAGTATTGAGGATTGAAGGTTGATGATTGAGGATTGAGGATTGTGGATTGAGGATTGAGGATTGAGGACTGCGGATTGACGATTGAGTATTGTAGATTGAGGATTGATGACTGAGGATTGAGGATTGAGGATTGAAGATTGAGTATTGAGGATTGAGGATTGAGGATTGAGGATTGAGGATTGAGGATTGAAGATTGAGGATTGGGGATTGAGGATTGACGATTGAGGATTGAGGATTGCGGATTGAGAATTGAGGATTGAGGATTGAAGATTGAGTATTGATGATTGAAGATTGAGGATTGAGGATTGAGGATTGAGGATTGAGGATTGAGTGTTGAAGATTGAGGATTGAGTATTGAGGATTGAAGATTGAGGTTTGAGGATTGAGAATTTAGAATTGACGATGAGGACTGAGGGTTGAGGATTGAGAATTGAGGACTGGGGATTGACGATTTTGTATTGAGGATTGAGGATTGATGACTGAGGATTGAGTATTGAGGATTGATAATTGAGGATTGAGGATTGAATATTGAGTATTGAGGATTGGGGATTGAGGATTGAGGATTGAGGATTGGGTATTGAGGATTGAAGAATGAGGATTGACGATTCAGAATTGAGGATTGAGGATTGAAGATTGAGTATTGAGGATTGAAGGTTGGTGATTGAGGATTGAGGATTGTGGATTGAGGATTGAGGGTTGCGGATTGAAGATTGAGTATTGAGGATTGAAGATTGAGTATTCAGGATTGAAGATTGAGGATTGAGGATTGAGGCTTGAGGATTGAGGATTGAGGATTGAGGATTGAAGATTGAGGATCGGGGATTGAGGATTGAGTATTGAGGATTGAGGATTGAGGATTGAGGATTGAGGATTGAAGATTGAGGATCGGGGATTGAGGATTGAGTATTGAGGATTGAGAGTTGACGATTGAGGATTGAAGATTGAGGACTAAGGATTAAGGATTGGGGATTGAGGATCTAGGATTGGAGATTGACTATTGAGGATTGAGGATTGAGGATTGAGTATCGAGGATTGAAGATTGAGGACTGAGTGTTGAGGGTTGAGTGATGAGAATTGATGTTTGTGGATGGAGACATGAAGATTGAAGATTGAGGATTGAGTATTGATAACTGAGAATTCAGGATATTCTATTGAGTATTGAGAATTGAGTAATGATGGTTGAGTATTGAGGATGGATGGTTGTGGGTTGTGTGTTGAATATTGGGGATTGAGGATTTTAGGATTGAGGATTGAGGATTGAGTATTGAAGGTTGAGTATTGATGATTGGAGATTGAGGATGGAGGATTGAGGGTTGAGGATTGAGGACGAGGACTGACGGTTGAGGGTTGAGGATTGAGGACTGATGACTGAGGATTGAGGATTGAGGTTTGAGCATTGAGGATTGAAGATCGAGGACTGTGGTTTAGAGGATTGAAGATTGAGGATCAAGGATTGAGGATTGGGGATTGAGGATCTAGGATTGGAGGTTGATTATTGAGGATTGAAGATTGAGGATTGAGGATTGAGGATTGAGGATGGAGGATGAGGGCTGGGTGTTGAGGGTTGAGTGATGAGAATTGATGTTTGTGGATGGAGACATGAAGATTGAAGATTGAGGATTGAGTATTGAAAACTGAGAATTCAGGATATTCTATTGAGTATTGAGAATTGAGTATTGATGGTTGAGTATTGAGGATTGATGGTTGAGGGTTGTGTGTTGAATATTGGGGATTGAGGATTTTAGGATTGAGGATTGAGGATTGAGTATTGACGATTGAGTATTGATGATTGAAGATTGAGGATTGAGGATTGAGTGTTGAGGATTGAGGACGAGGACTGACGGTTGAGGATTGAGGTTTGAGGATTGAGGATTGAGGACTGATGACTGAGGATTGAGGATTGAGGATTGAGGATTGAGGACGAGGACTGACGGTTGAGGATTGAGGTTTGAGGTTTAATGGTTGAGGATTGAGGACTGAGGATTGAAGATTGAGGATTGAGGATTGAGGATTGAGTATTGAAGGTTGAGTATTGAGGATTGAAGGTTGATGATTGAGGATTGAGGATTGTGGATTGAGGATTGAGGATTGACGATTGAGGATTGAGGATTGAGTATTGAAGGTTGAGTATTGAGGATTGAAGGTTGATGATTGAGGATTGAGGATTGTGGATTGAGGATTGAGGATTGAGGACTGCGGATTGACGATTGAGTATTGTAGATTGAGGATTGATGACTGAGGATTGAGGATTGAGGATTGAAGATTGAGTATTGAGGATTGAGGATTGAGTATTGAGGATTGAGGATTGAGGATTGAAGATTGAGGATTGGGGATTGAGGATTGACGATTGAGGATTGAGGATTGCGGATTGAGAATTGAGGATTGAGGATTGAAGATTGAGTATTGATGATTGAAGATTGAGGATTGAGGATTGAGGATTGAGGATTGAGGATTGAGGATTGAGTGTTGAAGATTGAGGATTGAGTATTGAGGATTGAAGATTGAGGTTTGAGGTTTGAGAATTTAGAATTGACGATGAGGACTGAGGGTTGAGGATTGAGAATTGAGGACTGGGGATTGACGATTTTGTATTGAGGATTGAGGATTGATGACTGAGGATTGAGGATTGAGGATTGATAATTGAGGATTGAGGATTGAATATTGAGTATTGAGGATTGGGGATTGAGGATTGAGGATTGAGGATTGGGTATTGAGGATTGAAGAATGAGGATTGACGATTCAGAATTGAGGATTGAGGATTGAAGATTGAGTATTGAGGATTGAAGGTTGGTGATTGAGGATTGAGGATTGTGGATTGAGGATTGAGGGTTGAGGATTGAAGATTGAGTATTGAGGAATGAAGATTGAGTATTCAGGATTGAAGATTGAGGATTGAGTATTGAGGATTGAAGGTTGGTGATTGAGGATTGAGGATTGTGGATTGAGGATTGAGGGTTGAGGATTGAAGATTGAGTATTGAGGATTGAAGATTGAGTATTCAGGATTGAAGATTGAGGATTGAGGATTGAGGCTTGAGGATTGAGGATTGAGGATTGAGGATTGAAGATTGAGGATCGGGGATTGAGGATTGAGTATTGAGGATTGAGGATTGAGGATTGAGGATTGAGGATTGAAGATTGAGGATCGGGGATTGAGGATTGAGTATTGAGGATTGAGAGTTGACGATTGAGGATTGAAGATTGAGGATTAAGGATTAAGGATTGGGGATTGAGGATCTAGGATTGGAGATTGACTATTGAGGATTGAGGATTGAGGATTGAGGATCGAGGATTGAAGATTGAGGACTGAGTGTTGAGGGTTGAGTGATGAGAATTGATGTTTGTGGATGGAGACATGAAGATTGAAGATTGAGGATTGAGTATTGATAACTGAGAATTCAGGATATTCTATTGAGTATTGAGAATTGAGTATTGATGGTTGAGTATTGAGGATGGATGGTTGTGGGTTGTGTGTTGAATATTAGGGATTGAGGATTTTAGGATTGAGGATTGAGGATTGAGTATTGAAGATTGAGTATTGATGATTGGAGATTGAGGATTGAGGATTGAGGGTTGAGGATTGAGGACGAGGACTGACGGTTGAGGATTGAGGATCGAGGACTGATGACTGAGGATTGTGGATTGAGGTTTGAGCATAGAGGATTGAAGATCGAGGACTGTGGATTGAGGATTGAAGATTGAGGATCAAGGATTGAGGATTGGGGATTGAGGATCTAGGATTGGAGGTTGATTATTGAGGATTGAAGATTGAGGATTGAGGATTGAGGATTGAGGATGGAGGATGAGAGCTGGGTGTTGAGGGTTGAGTGATGAGAATTGATGTTTGTGGATGGAGACATGAAGATTGAAGATTGAGGATTGAGTATTGAAAACTGAGAATTCAGGATATTCTATTGAGTATTGAGAATTGAGTATTGAGAATTGAGTATTGATGGTTGAGTATTGAGGATTGATGGTTGAGGGTTGTGTGTTGAATATTGGGGATTGAGGATTTTAGGATTGAGGATTGAGGATTGAGTATTGATGATTGAGTATTGATGATTGAAGATTGAGGATTGAGGATTGAGGGTTGAGGATTGAGGACGAGGACTGACGGTTGAGGATTGAGGTTTGAGGATTGAGGATTGAGGACTGATGACTGAGTTTTGAGGATTGAGGATTGAGGACGAGGACTGACGGTTGAGGATTGAGGTTTGAGGTTTGATGATTGAGGATTGAGGACTGAGGATTGAAGATTGAGGAATGAGGATTGAGCATTGAGGATTGAAGATTGAGGACTGGGGATTGAGGATTGAAGATTGAGAATTAAGGATTGAGGATTGGGGATTGAGGATCTAGGATTGGAGATTGATTATTCAGGATTGAAGATTGAGTATTGAGGATTGAGGATTGAGAATTGAGAACTGAGGATGAGGACTGAGGGTTGAGGATTGAGGTTTGAGGAATGAGGATTGAGG